>NC_059209.1:28716118-28938618 GCF_020615455.1 Coregonus clupeaformis | reverse complement strand
CCGTGTTATTAGCAGGTATCACAAAGTTAAAATGATACAGAGACAAGGCATATGTTTTCACAGGAACAGGCATTTTCAGGCAGTTTCTTCGGCACCAGTCTCTTATTACAGTTATTATGCAGCAGCAAATAGGCACCTATGAGGTGCACATTGAGAGTCGCGCATTCAATAGAATGCATAGTCAGTCAGGGAGAGCATCATGCCTCCCTGTTTCTTTGTTCGGGACAACAGCCCCCAGTATTCCCATTCTCTCCTTCTTTCTTCTTCCAGCACGTTGTATCCAAACGAACCAGTGCATGTTGGCATTACGCATGGAGGGCATCTTCATGCAATAGTCACACTTTGTTGCCTTCGAAGACAGTGGTTTGAATTTAGGCTTCCTCCATTCCAGGACGCTGCTTCTCCTTCTCCTTGCCCGGTGACATTTCAGTATCACCTGCACAACCACCACAGCGTCATTCTAGTGCACTTCAATTCAACTCGTTCAGCAGAGCCGAGAGATAATGTTCAACGCAGTTTCAGCATGTGGCGAACCATGCCTACAATCTGGAGGAACTTGTCCTTCTTTCGCTGCTTGAGCGCCATCAGGGCTTTGGCCGTTTCCGCTGGGTCTTGGGTGAAGGAGAAGATGCTCCTCACCCTCTCCTCCGCTTTCATGTCCCCCGTTTTCTGGAACAGCCTCATCAGCGCGTCCTGGTTGACATTCTCGAATATGTTGGGCACGGCCCTCTTGCGGTGCGCTGTGTCGAATTTGTTCCCGTGGACCGATGGACTGACACGGCGGGAGTCGGAGGTTACAACGTAGTTAGACATCTTGTTGACTCTCTCTTCTAAGCTGCTCCAGCAACTTCTTTGACTGGGATTGTAGGAGGAAGAGGGAGCACTACTCGCTTGAGCGCTAGGGATTGGAGTGAGTGAGCACTGTGAGCGCTGCCTGCGCTATTTAAAGGCCTGCTAGGGACGCTCATGCTGTCAAGACCCAGTTACAGAAGTGACATCACTGGTCGTGCTACACTCCCGCAGGGAACGCCTCTGTACTGTTGCTGTGCGCACATCAAACCGACTGAAACAGTAATTATGTATGAACCAGCAGAGGCAGAGCTCTCCAATTGCCCAGTGTAGCCCCCCAAAAAAATTGTAAAGTGGTTATCCCACTGGCTATAGGGTGAATGCATCAATTTGTGAGTCGCTCTGGACTAGAGCGTCTGCTAAATGACGTAAATGTGCCCTTGAGCAAGGCACTTAACCCTAATTGCTCCTGTAAGTCGCTCTGGATAAGAGCGTCTGCTAAATGACTTAAATGTAAATGTAAAATGTAGCCTACTGAGGGACATGACTAAATCTGTGTGCAAATTTTCTGTAGCCCATATCTACTGGGTATTGAGAAGGCAGTTGTCACACGTTCAGTGAATACATGTAACATATCATGTAAACATATCATATCTGTTCCCACAAAGGATATGTAAAGGAAATATGATCTCAATTGCCACACACTGTAGCTAGTTGAGTCATCACAGTACAGAATAACTTAAATTGTTATTTCAGTCTACATCTTGAAAAGCATCATATCCTGTTGTTAATAATTCAAGAGTCACTGTTTAGATGAGTTAGTGTGTTTTGGTTGCTTGGGACCATGGTTTAGGCCCACATGTTTATTCAAACCATTGTGTTTTCATTTTCAACCCACACTTCTCTCATCTCTGTCTCACTGTAAATGCAGAGAAAATGTCTATGCAGTCTTTCTGAAGATACTTGCTATGGCAGTTGGCGAATTGTTTCTACAATGAGTAATAATCCTCTTACAATTCACTATCCATTCCTGGACAAACCTTGATCAGCTTTAATAAAGGCATCCTGAACTTTACTCAAAATGTTCCTTTAATTGAGCATTAAATAAATATCAATGTTCATAATTGGAATTCCTAGCTGAACAGAAAGGAGAGCAGTCGTAGACCAAATCAATCAAAATAATTTCGGTTTAATTACAAGTTGCAACAGGGAGACACCTCCAGAGAAATGACTAACGGGCCTTCTCTGAGAAGGCATTTATATATTAATCAGACAGTACAAAATGTTCTGTAAACTTCAGCTTGAGAGGCTTGTAAGAAGTCACAACATCAGCTGCTACAGAATCGCACCGTGTCACAGATACATTATCAGTGTGTCCCAGGCCCAGAATGGCCTGGGACACATAACATTCAACAATGGCAGACATTTGATACTGGCAGTGAAGCAGGTCCAAGGTAGGTACATCAGTACCATAGTTACAATAGATAATTGTAGAAAATGAGGTACTGAAACATACTTGGTTATGTCCTGTTTCCCTTCCCCCAAGGGAATACATCTGTCTGCGTCTTCCATACCATCAAGTTACATATCAGTCCATATCAACAATTAATCAAACACAGGAAATAGTGAATCAAATAATTCCCCAGTACAGTGTTCTATTGTATTAAACTGTTACTGGGTCGTTCCACCAATTAGGTGCCTTTTGAGTATTGTAACTTGGAAAAAGGCACTCATTTCTTGAAAGGACCCTACTGTCAGTGTTATTACTGACTCTATTTACTGTAAGATGAATATAGGTGACATTTAATCATTCCAGTTAGTAGCACTATAAATACCCTTCGTTATGTTTTCCAAACCACGGGGAAGGTTTGTTTACTGGCAGGTCTGTCTGGGATGGAGGGGAGTGAACTGCGACCCAGCCCCATACTGATGGCCGTTGATAACAGAGCGTACGTCCCAAATGGCAGCCTATTCTCAATGGGCACTGGTCAGAAGTAGTGTACTATATAGGGAATAGGGTGTCATTTGGGACAGAGCTAGAGAAAGGCATTTCCCTTAAGAGACGTTGGAATATATAAACTCCACTTAATACATAAACCTGTAGGGCACATATCCTGTAAATACCCACTGTGAATGTTCATAGCGCGTCAACCCTCAAGCTACACTCATTCCTTAGTATCTATGCCCCCCACCCGGATGTATTCACTCCAGTATATGGAAACAAAGGGTAGAGACTGTTACCTCTCTCAGCAAATGTTCTGATATTTATGTCTCTAGAGAAGTTGTTTAGAGAGTTGTGCCAAGGTATGGAATGCTGGTTATTTTGTCATTGTCTGTCTGTGTTGAGTGAAAGAATGTACACAACCCCTCATTCACTCTGTTTCTGTTCAGGGCTGTCTGTATACTGTCTCGGCACAGGATACCTGGCTGTCTCGAGCTGTCATGGCAGTTATGACTGAAGACAGAATATTAGCCAAGTTCCGGATAGACAGAGTCGGCAAAAATGGAATGTTTATGACATCTCTGACTGAGCAGAGACACAGTCAGAGACAGCCAGCGCTACACAATGAGATCTCTGAGCGCTGCCAGAGGGGAAACGGATGTGGGGGGGTTGGGCCATTTATCCCGTTCTCCCATACACACCAAGTGTCCCCATATTAACCACATTAATAACAAAAGAGCGCTAAATGTGGCGAGGGTCAAAGGTCTTATCATCATTCTTCCCCTTGGGGTCAACTCTGTGGAGACACTCTGGGGAGAGTCTCCTTTTACAGACATAAACCGTCTCCGCTGGCTTGGCAGAACACTTTATTATAGTTAGCCATATCTCAATGTCTGAATCATAAATATGTCCTCAAAACATGGACATCTGGTATTTTGGTATTTTTGTTATGATCCCCATTAGCTGTTGCGAAAGCAGCAGCTACTCTTCCTGGGGTCCACATAATCGCCGATATGGGTACACATAGGGGGGAACATGCTTAGCCTACATGTTTCTTGATTTCTAAATAATGTAAATTGAGGGAAGTTTTGAAAGTTGATGCAGCGATCTAGACCAACAGGGTCAATGTCCTTCTTTAGCTACCTCTATCCCCATGTCTTGAACTTGTCTACATCTTGTTTTATGAAGGTATGTGAGCTACATTATATGACACCATATGGTGCCACTGATAACCACAATCTCCTCTAATATCAGTAGAAATTCAGTAATAGTGACATTATGGCCAGTGTTATGATTTAGCTTTCTTGTGGTTTCAATGAGGTAAACTGTTTTTCTTTGACGTCTTCTCCATCCTGTCTGTGCATGCTTGGCTTACCAAACTCTAACACAGCTGGAGTTCGAGTTGTACCATTGGATATTCTTGCAACTCCCCTGTGTCGGGAGTGGATGATTTCATGCATTGTAGTTTGGCACATGATGCCATGTCCTATACTCATTAACAATGTAGGCGATGGGACGTTGAAACGCTCCAGTATTATCTTAGTGCTGGTTTATCACACAGAGCAGTCTGGGACGCAGTCTGTGTCCCAAATGGCACCCAATTCCCTATTTAGTTCATTACTTTTTACAAGGGCCCATAGGGATCTGGTCAAAAGTAGTGCACTATATAGGGAATAGGGTGCTATTTGGGATGCAACTGGACTGTTACATAACATGTCCACCAGGCTGCAGCTTTTAATGTGTTTTCAGCCTGGGTTGTTCAATACGGAGGAAAGCATTGATCATAAAACCAATACTCAGTATTAGCCTTCTAATGGGAAGCTGGCCGTATCAGATAGAGAAAACAGGAAAGGGTATCACTCAGCAGATAACTGTGTCCAATACGTACACCAAGCTCTGTGTTGTTTACTAGGCTATTGACGTTCAGAAGGGCACAGTTATTTAAGCAATAAGGCCCAAGGGGGTGTGGTAGATGGCCAATACACCACGGCTAAGGGCTGTTCTTAGGCACAGCCATTAGCCATTGTATATTGGCCATATATCACAAACCCCCGAGGTGCCTTATTGCTATTATAAACTGGTTATCAATGTAATTAGAACAGTAAAAATAAATGTTTTGTCATACGCGTGGTATACGGTCTGATATACCACGACTGTCAGCCAATCAGCATTCAGGGCTTGAACCACCCAGTTTATAATATGAGATACTGCATTGACATATCATTCTCTTTGTATTGCTGCTATAGTTCTGCCCTTCTGTTCTGTTGTGATTCTCTCAATGTGCTTATAGAAAACATCATGATAAAAGATGGAGACATTTTTGCTGATCGGCACAGTTCTCTTATCATATAGGGCGTGATGATTTCACTACTGCTGGATTGACTGCTCTGTCTCCTCTGACATCGGATTCCAATGACCTGCTGCTGGACACTAATGGAACTAATATATAACGATATTGATAACCCACAATAAAAAAGCATTATAAATCCACTGATTCCTATAGGAGCAAATCAAAGTACAAAGTATCAAAGAACAATTTATTATGTGGTACAAAAATATTTGATGCCAAAAATTCCAAAGGAAAGCAAATCTGTTGAGAGCCAAATGAAATGTCCTGGGGCACAATACCACTGACCAGTAAATAGTGACTCATGGCATGTAACCATGCTCAACAGGAAATAGAGCACAGCAGATCCAGCAGCCAACCTTAGAGCCTATAGCTGCATTTTTATGTGTACACATGACCTTCATAGCACCCTTGTTTTGAAGTCTGATTCCCTCACAGGAATCTGTAGTGCTGGCAGCAATCATCCCATAACTATGACAGGTTGATTACTGGACTCATTGCCCCCTTATTACAAAGGGGATTTGGGAGAGTTAGTGGGAAGTCTCTCTCCATGGGCCCTGGCTGTGTTTTGAACAGATCTTACCCATGGCACCTCTCCAATGGCAACAGACAGCTAGCTTCTCATAGTATGAACCAGACCAGGCCGGCATACCAGCCACATTCCTGCTTCTAACTGACTGTCTGGCAGAGGCTCAGAGGGATGGAACACGGAACAGGTTCCTGGAACACGGAATGGTACAGGGCACTGGAACATGGAGCAGCTGAACTGCTCTGGGATGGTAAACACCAGCACTGCAACTGAACTGCTCTGGGATGGTAAACACCAGCACTGCAGCTGAACTGCTCTGGGATGGTAAACACCAGCACTGCAACTGAACTGCTCTGGGATGGTAAACACCAGCACTGCAGCTGAACTGCTCTGGGATGGTAAACACCAGCACTGCAGCTGAACTGCTCTGGGATGGTAAACACCAGCACTGCAACTGAACTGCTCTGGGATGGTAAACACCAGCACTGCAGCTGAACTGCTCTGGGATGGTAAACACCAGCACTGCAGCTGAACTGCTCTGGGATGGTAAACACCAGCACTCCAGTTGATCTGCTCTGGGATGGTAAATACCAGCACTGCAGAGGGATATAAAACTGGCATGTGTGTGTTTTGTCTCCTTACGGTAACACGGGTAAGTTCATCAGTTCACTCACTGGCCCGTGACCGAAAACCACACAGCAACGCTTGATTGACTTTTAAAGCCTATTACAGAGAGGAGCTCCTCAGGTGGGGGTCCAATCTGTCTACCTACAGTTATGGGAAATAGGCTTAATAAATCATCTAGCGGTGGAGGGTTTACCAGAAAAGGTTTTGTGTTTACGATGACAAATCTGTGAGGGGATAAACAAAAACAAATGAGCTTTTTCCTTTTTCTTCTGGGATGTGTTTCATAACCCTCAGGGAGCCTGGTACAGATGGCGGGCAGGAGAGATCGTCATAGGCCAGAGATTCTGGAGGCAGCACTGGCACGCAGAGAGCAGGCGGAGCTATAGAGCTTGTGTTTCCTCTTTCTCCCTCCCACCTCTTCTCCCTCCCTTCTCTCCCCCAGGGACAGATCTGAGCATATAGATTAAATTACTGTGCATCACTTCCACACACGAAGCCGGGCACCCAGGCAGGCAGGCAGGCAGGCAGCATTACACAGAACCGGCTCAAACCGGCCGCTGCCCACTCGCCTCTCCCCCTGATCATGGCTGGCTGCACTAAGACTTCCACGAGGGCCGCGGCGCATCCGTCTTCACATCACTCTCCAATCAGAGAGTCTGAAAGCCAGACACATCAAGGCAACACACGATCAGGCACATCATATTAGGTCACTGCAGGGTTGGACCTGGGGTGTCAGGGTGACGTTCCAGACTAGCAGTGGTGTAAAGTAACTAAGTAAAAAATACTTAAAAGGACTATTTAAGTAGTTTTGGGGGGGGTAACTGTACTTTCCTTTACTATTTATATTTTTGACAACTTTTACTCCACTGCATTCCTAAAGAAAATAATGTACTTTTTACTCCCATACATTTTCCCTGACACGCAAAAGTACTCGTTACATTTTGAATGCTCATGCAGGACAGCAATAATATGGTCAAATTCATGAACCTACCAATATAACGTGTTGTCAACCCTACTGCCTCTGATCTGGCGGACTCAATACTGCATTTGTAAATGATATCTGAGTGTTGGAGTGTGCCTCTAGCTGTCCATAAATAAATTTAAAAAATAAAATCGTGTCGTCTGGTTTGCTTAATATAAGGAATTTGATGTATAGCATTTACTTTTACTTTTTACTTTTACTCAAGTATGACAATTGAGTACTTTTTCTACCACTGTACTTCAGTACATTTAAAACCAGATACTTTTAGACTTTGACTCGAGTAGCATTTTACTGTGTGACTTTTACTTTTACTTGAGTCATTTTCTAGTAAGGTATCTGTTGTTTTCTATTGTTTTTTACTGCTGCTCTTTCATTATTTGTTACTTTTATTTATTTTTTTGTGTGATTTTTTTTGGTATTCTTTCTTAAAACTGCATTGTTGGTTAAGGGCTTGTAAGTAAGCGTTTCACTGTAACTACACCTGTTGTATTCGGCACATGTGACATAAAATGTGATTTGATTTGATTTGATCTTTACTTTTACTCAAGTATGACAATTTAGTACTTTTTTCACCACTGCAGACAAGGGATACATCCCAAATGGCACCCTATTCCTTATGTAGTGCATTACTTTTGACCAGATGGTGGCATTTGGGACACACACTAGGTGCTGCTGCTGCCTACTGTAGTGTACTGTACTCTGTACCCTCCTCACTCAGCCTCAACACTCTGCTATGGATGTTCTATTTCTCCTTTGGGTCACCTTTCACCTCAATTTTCTTTATCATTCACACTTTCGATTAGTTGGAGGAAAAGGGAAGAATTTATAATGAAATATACAGATCAGGAACATAAGGCTGTTGTCACAGTTCCCTCAGCCAGAACCCAGAAGCAGACCAGGACAAGGAGAGTTGAACGAAAGTGAGGGTTTATTCAGATAACAAAAAGGTGCAGAATAATCCAGGGACAGAGCGGGCGGCGTGGGTGAGTAGTTGGGGGTGCAGTACTTGGTCCAGTGATGGCTCGGCAGCCGCCGACCATCAGGCAGAGGTGGGGTGAAGGTTCCGGACGTGTGACTGCAGGTGGAACAAAAACGGAGGTAAGGACACAAAAACTCGACAAAGTACAAAACAACCAAAACTCACGCTAGCACTCAAAACTGATACGCAGATACACCTACTGTTCATGGCTAACGATCCGGCAGGAACTGGATGTTGGGCCAGAGCCTAAGAAAGGTGCTGATTAGGCCCAGGTGTGCAGATTGCTAATGGGAAGCAGGTGCGGAAACCAGAGCGCTCCCCGGAGCGTTCCCGAACCCTCGGGAAACTGGAGATTACGACCAGGACCCGACTCAGACAGCCGGGATCGTTACAGTACCCCCCCTCCGACGAACGCCACCGGGCGGACTCCCCGGAGCGCCAGGATGGAGGCGGTAAAAGTCCCTGATGAGATCCGCATCTAGGACCTGTCGCCGTGGAATCCAACTCCTCTCTTCAGGACCATACCCCTCCCAGTCCACGAGATACTGGAAACCCCGGCCCCGCCGTCTGGAATCCATAATGCGACGCACCGTGTAGGCAGGACCACCTCCGATCATCCGAGGAGGAGGAGGAGGAGGCGGAGGAGGCAACAGAGGACTGAGGAAGACAGGCTTGAGGCAGGAGACATGAAAGGTGGGATGGACTCTGAGCGTCCTCGGTAGTTTGAGTCGCACTGCCACTGGATTGATCACCTTCTCCACCACAAACGGACCAATAAACTTCGGTAACAACTTCCTAGACTCAGTCCGTAACGGAAGATCCCGTGTGGCCAACCAAACCCTATCTCCGATGGTATAGGTGGGAGCGGGGGTCCGGCGACGATTCGCCTGGAGCTGATACCGGTCCGAACCTCTAAGGAGTGCCTTTCTGGCCCGATGCCAGGTCCGGTGGCAACGACGAATATGGGCCTGAACCGAAGGCACAGAGAGCTCCTTCTCCTGAGAAGGGAACAGGGGAGGTTGGTAGCCATACAGGCACTGGAAGGGAGACATCCCAGTGGCAGATGTAGGGAGAGTATTGTGGGCATACTCAACCCAAGGCAACTGAGAGGCCCAGGAGGTGGGGTTGGAAGAGACCAGACAGCGTAGCGTGGATTCCATCTTCTGGTTGGCTCTCTCCGCCTGACCATTGGATTGGGGGTGAAAACCAGATGTGAGACTGACTGTAGCTCCAATGGCCAAACAGAAGGACTTCCAGACAGCAGAGGTAAACTGAGGGCCACGGTCGGAAACGATATCACTGGGCAAACCGTGGACCCTGAAAACCTCCCCTGACCAGGATCTCGGACGTCTCCGAGGCAGAGGGAAGCTTGGCAATAGGCACAAAGTGGGCGAACTTGCTGAACCTGTCCACGATAGTCAGAACGACCGTGTTCCCCTCAGAAGCGGGCAACCCCGTGACGAAGTCCAGGGCCAGATGCGACCATGGACGCCGGGGAATAGGAAGGGGGGTGAAGTAGTCCAGAGCTGGGCCGATTGGTACTCTTATTCTGCGCACACACTGGACAGGCAGCCACAAAACCCCGAGTATCCTCGGCCATGGCAGGCCACCAAAACGTCTGCGAAGAAACGCCATTGTCCGAGCCACGCCAGGGTGACAAGCCATCTTACTGGCGTGGAACCATTTGAGAACAGCAGGACGAACCGACTCAGGCACAAACAACCGACCGGGTGGACCGTTACCGGGACCGGGCTGAGTCCGAAGGGCCGCCAGCACCTCCTCCTCAATCCTCCACATAACTGCTCCCACGACGCAGTTCCGGGGGAGAATTGTCTCGGTCTTGGACCCACTCTCCTCCGTCTTGGAGAACATCCGGGACAAGGCGTCCGCCTTGCCGTTCTTAGATCCAGGTCGGAACGTCAGGACAAACTTGAATCGTCCGAAAAACAACGCCCACCTGGCCTGACGGGAGTTGAGACGTTTAGCCGATTGCACGTAAGCAAGATTCTTGTGGTCAGTCCAGACAATAAACGGTTGCTCCGCCCCCTCCAACCAGTGGCGCCACTCCTCCAAGGCAAGTCTCACCGCGAGAAGCTCCCGGTTACCCACATCGTAATTCCTCTCCGCAGGCGAAAGGCGACGAGAGTAGTAGGCGCAGGGATGGAGTTTACTGTCCGTGGAGCATCGCTGCGACAGGATGGCGCCAACTCCCACATCAGACGCGTCCACTTCAACGACGAACTGACGGGCCGTGTCCGGTTGAGAGAGAATCGGTGCGTTGGTGAATCGCCTCTTCAAATCCAGAAACGCTCGATCCGCCTCCGGATTCCACTTGAAGGTCCTGATGCTGGAAGTCAAGGCAGTTAATGGAGGCGGCCACACGGCTGTAATCCCGGATGAATCTGCGGTAGAAATTCGCAAACCCCAAAAAATCTCTGGAGTTGCAATCTCGTACCGGGCTGGGCCCATTCCAGAACCGCTCTAACCTTCTCCTGATCCATCCTAATCTCACCCCTGGAGATGATGTACCCGAGAAAGGATGTAGTGTGGGCGTGAAACTCGCACTTCTCGGCCTTCACGAACAGGCGATTCTCCAACAATCGCTGCAGAACCTGCCGGACATGCTGGACGTGGTCGGAAGGTTCCTTCGAGAAGATCAGAATGTCATCCAGGTAAACAAACACGAAGAGACCGATCATATCTCTCAGGACGTCGTTCACCATACTCTGGAATACCGCTGGAGCATTGGTCAGTCCAAACGGCATCACCTGATACTCGAAGTGACCCATCGGTGTATTGAAACCCGTCAACCACTCGTCCCCCTCTCTGATCCGGACCAGGTGATACGCATTGCGTAGGTCTAGCTTGGTGAACACCGTAGCACCCTGTAAGGAGTCGAAGGCAGAACTCATCAAGGGCAGGGGATACTTGTTCTTGACCGTGATGTCATTCAACCCCCGATAATCAATACACGGTCGAAGAGAGCCATCCTTCTTTCCCACAAAGAAGAATCCTGCCCCCAGGGGGTGATGACGAGGGACGAACGAGACCAGCAGCTAGGGACTCCTTGATGTAGGTCTCCAACGCCTCACGTTCAGGTCGGGAGATACTGTATAACCTTCCCTTGGGGTAGACAGCTCCAGGAACCAGGTTGATGGCACAATCATAAGGTCGGTGGGGGAGGAAGTGACAGAGCCTTCTGCTTACTGAAAACTTCCCCCAAATCGTGATATGTCTCGGGAACCAGGGACAAATCTGGGGGTTTAGCCTCAATCACCTGACTGGGAACCGAATGGGGGCAGGCAGTCTTGAGACAGTTAGCATGACAATCAAGGCTCCAACTCGTTACCTTGCCCGTCACCCAATCGAACGTGGGATTGTGTTCCTTCAGCCAGGGGTATCCAAGGACCAGAGGAACATGGGAAGACGGCAGAATGAAAAATGAAATCATCTCAGAATGATTCCCCGACAACCGCATCTTAACCGGTTCAGTCCTCATCGTGATACGTGCCAGACTACTGCCGTTCAGAGTGGTCGCTTCAATGGCTTCCGGCAATTGCTCCTTGGAAAGCCCCAGCTGTTCCACCAACTTCGGCATCAAGAAAGCTTCCATCGGCACCTGAATCGATAAAAGCGTTAAGCGCTAAGCTCTGATTCCTGTTCACAAGGGTAGCCGGGAAGCGGGGTCTGACAGAGGTACTGAGAGGTTGAAACTGGCTCGCTAAAAGTCCTCCCAACTTTAGCGAGCCGGGCAGTTTGACGACCGCCGGGAACAAGTGGAGATGTAATGTCCCGAGCGACCACAGTAGAGGCAGCAGTTGGTCTTACGTCTATGTTGACGCTCCTCCTTGGTTAACCCGTGCCGCCCCACTTGCATGGGTTCAGAATCGGGGAGAGAGGTCCTCTCCACTAATCCTTAGTGGTGGAGAATGATCGACGTGTTCTGGTCCACCACCCGACCCGACTGGGAACTGAGAAGCTGATCGATTGGACGGACCCCATTGCTTCTCCCTCCTTCGCTCTCGGACTCGATTATCCACCCGAATAGACAAGGCTACCAAGCTGTCCAGGTCACTAGGCTCGGATAGGAGATCAACTCATCCTTGAGCTGCTCCGACAGGCCCCTGGTAAAAGGCCGCTTGCAAAGACTCCTCGTTCCACCCACTCTCCACAGCCAACGTCTTGAACTCGATCACGAAGTCGGCCACGCGGCGAGTTCCTTGGTGAAGAGAAAACAGACGCCTAGCTGCGTCCCTCCTCGGACGGAATGGTCGAAGAGCTTCCTCATCTCGGCCGTGAACCCCTGGTATGAAGCCATGCAGGGATCCTGTCGTTCCCAAACGGCTGAAGCCCACTCCAGCGCCGACCACGCAGCAACTCAATCAAAAAGGCTATCCTAGCCTTGTCAGTGGCATAAGAGTAGGGCTGTAGATCGAACACTAATCCACACTGCATAAGGAAGGAACGGCATCTTCCCAGCTCCCCTCATATTTCTCCGGCGTCGGAACCTTGGGCTCACGGAGGGACACAACTTCAGAAGCGGCAGGCGAGATGGGTGAAACCGGTAGTGGGTCCTCCACCGGACACTGGCGTTGGTTCTGGACCTCCATCAGGCCGGTAGAAAGGTTCCGAACTGACACCGCGATCTCCTGTAGTACCGTGCTATGATGGCCCAACATCTTCTCCTGCTGGGTAATGGCATGGCGAACGGAGTCCAGGTCCGCTGGGTTCATAATTGGCCGGATCGTTCTGTCACAGTTCCCTCAGCCAGAACCCAGAAGCAGACCAGGACAAGGAGAGTTGAACGAAAGTGAGGGTTTATTCAGATAACAAAAAGGTGCAGAATAATCCAGGGACAGAGCGGGGGCGTGGGTGAGTAGTTGGGGGTGCAGTACTTGGTCCAGTGATGGCTCGGCAGCCGCCGACCATCAGGCAGAGGTGGGGGTGAAGGTTCCGGACGTGTGACTGCAGGTGGAACAAAAACGGAGGTAAGGACACAAAAACTCGACAAAGTACAAAACAACCAAAACTCACGCTAGCACTCAAAACTGATACGCAGATACACCTACTGTTCATGGCTAACGATCCGGCAGGAACTGGATGTTGGGCCAGAGCCTAAGAAAGGTGCTGATTAGGCCCAGGTGTGCAGATTGCTAATGGGAAGCAGGTGCGGAAACCAGAGCGCTCCCCGGAGCGTTCCCGAACCCTCGGGAAACTGGAGATTACGACCAGGACCCGACTCAGACAGCCGGGATCGTTACAGCTGTAGTCAGGTGAGGAGGACGACATACATGTGCCGGTTCCTTTGTCTTACATAGAACACAAAACATAAACATGACCTTGGACATTGTTGCCACATAACCACTCAAATCCGAATGATAGTCTATAGATCATGAATCATCGGCTACAGATCATGAATTATCGACTACAGATCAGGAATTATCGGCTACAGATCATGAATTATCGGCTACATATCATGAATATGTTGCTTGGTCTTGCATGGAACACACAAGAACATTACCAGTCTAACTAAATGTCCTTTGAGAAATGTCCAAAATGATAAACACTAACAGCAGAACAAAAACAGTGTTGACACGTTGTTGCTGTCTCTGTGTATCATTAGCTAACAGAGAGCGGGACAGAGAGAGAGAGAGCGAGAAAGAGAACGAGAGAGAGAGATTGAGAACGTGAGCGAGAGAGAGAGAGTGGGACAGAGAGAGAGAGAGAGAGAGAGAGAGAGAGAGAGAGAGAGAGAGAGAGAGAGAGAGAGAGAGAGAGAGAGAGAGAGAGAGAGAGAGAGAGAGAGAGAGAGAGAGAGAGAGAGAGAGAGAGAGAGAGAGAGAGCGAGAGAGAGAGAGAGAGAGAGAGTGGGACAGAGAGAGAGAGAGAGAGAGAGAGAGAGAGAGAGAGAGAGAGAGAGAGAGAGAGAGAGAACGAGAGCGGGACAGAGAGAGAGAGAACGAGAGCGGGACAGAGAGCGAGAGAGAGAGAGCGAGAGAGAGAGAGAGAGAGAGAGAGAGAACGAGAGCGGGACAGAGAGAGAACGAGAGCGGGACAGAGAGCGAGAGAGTGGGACAGAGAGAGAGAGAGAGCGGGACAGAGAGACAGCGAGAGGAGAGAGAGAGAGAGAGAGAGAGAGAGAGAGAGAGAGAGAGAGAGAGAGAGAGAACGAGAACGAGAGTGGGACAGAGAGAGAGAGTGGGACAGAGAGTGTGAGCGAGAGAGATTTAGCATAGTAAATACTGGCCTAGGTCCAGCGTCAGGTACCGGTGACGACGCTGTTGCCGTGTCTCTGAGATCACCTGTGGGTGTAGTGCATTCCCATTCACAAACAACAAAGTGTTAGTCAGAGGGGTTGATACACTAGAATCTACAAATAGATGGTGGCTTCCTGTCACAGTGACTAATGGTTTTCCATGGAGCTAGGGTGTGATAGTGGGCTGGGTGACCACGTCAGAGGGATGGTTAGTGCTATCCGGGATTCCTTAGGACGTCCCTACCATAAACCCTAACCTTAATCCTAACCTTAACAATAACCCTTACCTAACCCTAATCTTAACCCTTACCTTAACAATTTTTTATTTCAACTTCAATGGGGTGATTTCAGAGTTGAACATCCCTGGGGTGACGTCAGAGTTGGACATCTCTGGCCTCCCGAGTGGCGCAGTGGTCTAAGGCACTGCATCACAGTGCTTGAGGTGTCACTACAGACCTGGGTTCGATCCCAGGCTGTGTCACAGCCGGCTGTGACCGGGAGACCCATGAGGCTGCCACAATTGGCCCAGCGTCGTCCGGGTTAGGGGACGGTTTGGCTGGCCGGGATTTCCTTGTCCCATTGCTCTCTAGTGACTCCTTGTGGCAGGCTGGGCACCTGCAAGCTGATTTCGGTTGCCAGCTGGACAGTGTTTCCTCCGACACATTGGTGTGGCTGGCTTCCGGGTTAAGCGAGCAGTGTGTCAAGAAGCAGTGTGGCTTGGCAGGGTTGTGTTTCGGAGGACGCATGGCTCTCAACCTTCACCTCTCCCGAGGCCATATGGGAGTTGCAGTGATGGAACAACACTATAACTACCAATTGGGGTAAAAAATTGACATCCCCAGGATACTGGAGAGCAAGGACCTCAGAGGGATATGGGCATCACTTTATACCCACTTATTATGTAATTATTAGGATGGAATACTCAGTCATCACCACACAAAATCCCATGTTGAACAATGGTTCAGACTGACAACACTTTAATTCCAGAACTGTGCTATATGTAGATTTGATAGTGTAACTCCCGTCCTTTGAATGAACTGTCTCTGAACTGGTACCCTTTCTATAGCGGAATTGAATAAGACGTCAACTGGGCGGTCACGTGTGTTTGCGAGGCAGAGGATCCGAGACCGAGTACCAGTAAGGACTTGTGAGGAAGGAAGCTATACTGGTAGTTAAGCAAGCACAGTGACACTAATGATGCCCAGGTTAACTCATAACCTGCACGGGGCGGGCGGGTTTAGGGTCATAAAATATTGAGTGGGTGGGTGTCGGGCGGGTTGAATAAAGATAAAATACCATAAAAAATCCATGACGTATAATTCTTGAGCAATTTATATCTTTAGGCTACATTGAGGTTTTTTCTTTAATTATTTTTAGGCTATCTGGCATTAGTGCATAAGCATAAGCTTTAGGGCCTAACTGTACGCACGCCAAATAGCCTACATGCCAATCGCCAAATGCTTTTGGGAACGGGCTGACTGCGAAATGGAGTCTTGAAAATATAGAGAAGGGAGGGCCAGAAAAGTAATGTTTGGGAAAGATTTGGTGAAGTGGTAAAAGAGACTGATGGCAGTGCCAGCTATGTTGTGTGTGATGATTGTGAGGCGGTACACAAATTCGACAGTCACAAGAGGCCACTTCAAATAGGCTTATGACACGTCAAGGGAACTGTAGCCTAGGCCTGCAGTTCAGATGGGTTAAATGGAAAATTAAATCTGGACACTGACTGTAGGTCCTCTCACATAGCCTTAATATGAACTCCTGCAGAATTAAGCAATTCTTGAAGTAAAATGAATCACCAAGTACATTTGGACTCGGGAACAGTAGTGGAGAAATATTATTAATTTATTTCAGCATCTTGAAAGAATGCGAATGTGCAGAAAATCTTTCCAGTTTTTGTTTTTTGTTATTGCATTTTCTCCCGGGTCCCTAAACGTCTTTGCTACGAACATTACTGAACTTTACTGATGTCAACTAGTGTCAACCACTGCCAAGAACAATTTGATCTGGGATCAATGTAAGAAGGTCTATCCTATTGGCCCTGCCAACCTGATATTTTGCCTACAGTACAGAAGGGAGTCTTTTGGACTGGCGCCTGGTGAAGGAAAGGAAAGTGCCAGAGGGAAGCGGGAGAGTCTCTGTGAGGGACAGGCCCATTGTTCATCCTGACTGGAGGACAAGGTCAGAGCAGGCAGGCTGGAGCTCCCTCCCCTGTGTGTCTTCCCCACTCCCCTCTCCCCAAGGCTGGGGCCTCCCCACTCTCCACTCCTGGAACTCCCGCCCCACTCTACGCATGACTGGGGCCTCCCAACTCCCTATACTATTTATTCCCCACTCCCCTCTCCCTGCTTCCTATGGCTGGGGCCTGCGACTAGCTCCCTCCTCACTCCCTTCAGCTGAGGCCTGCCCACTCCCCACTCCATTCCTCTCCCAATGCCTGGAGCATCCCCACTCACGATTCCCCACACCCACGGCTGGGACTGGGGCCGGTGACTAAGTCATTTGCGTGTGTCTGTGGTAGCAACAGCTCACTCCCTCCCTTACTCACTGAGAGCAGAGCAGGCTGTGTGCCAGAGGACACATTGGGACTCGGCGCGCTGGGCCAAGGACCCTAGAGCTAACGGATAACACCACAGTGGATAAGGGAAAACACTACTTATACATAGGAAAACAGCACTTATTTACAGTAACTAACTGCAGTCTTAGATGGATTGGAAACCCTGGCTAAAGCTTGGGATATCCGCAGCAACACCTTCAACAGAAAAGCTACTGCTATTGAACTCTGAATAGTAGGGCTGCCCTGTACTACAAAACAATACCAAAACAAAACCAATGTGTGGTTTATCTGGTAAGTATCAAAGTGGAGCAAAGCCATGTCAGACAGGAAGTGATCCATTCTACAGCTGTTTTACAGCATAATGAAAAGTGTTACAAATGTTAATTTGTATCGTTTCCATAAAGACACGAATATGACCCACATTTATTACCCTTCTCCACACAAAAAAATATAATCACAAAAGTTGATTAGGTCATCCAGCCAGACAGTACAGTACTTCATATTATACAACCTGCAGTGGGGTGTATTTATTCAAATTCATATCCTACAAACCCCAATGCGATTTGCACATAGTAATACATAATAATACTCTAATAATAAAAACAGAAGGATTGACAACAACAGAGCCGTCTCGAGCCTGGCCCTGCAGGAAACGGTGTGAGCTCAGAGGTTTAATTGTGCTTAGCATGGCTGCTTGGATGAGGAACTGAGAGCCGCCGGCCCGTCAGGGCCTAATGCGGTCTGTTCTAAGCTGGTTCAAACTGGTCAGCTGGAGAAATCAATCAATCTTGTGGATGACTTAACTCACCACAAGGCAGGGCCTTGGATATCCATCTGCACAGCAGCAGCACTAGGGCCAGACAATGGAGAAAAGTCAAATAGGGGGTGCTTATATTTGTCCTGTTTCACACATGTACAAGTGTATAACCTGTAGAGTGAAATGGAAATGTGTTTTTTGCATATCTCACTCAGACACCCTCAGATAGTGGGGTTACGGCCAGGGATCTGACATTATTGATGGTGACCCTGGAGCAATTAGGGTTTAGTGCTTTGCTCAAGGTCAGATTGACAGATCTTTCACATAGTCGGCTTGGGGATTTGAATAAGCAACCTTTCAGTTACTGGCCCAATGCTCCAACCGCTAGGCTACCTGCCTGGAGAAAGCAGATCAAAGAGGAGAGAGCTAATATCAGCATCAGCATGTCACCATGCAGAGAGCGACAGGCAGGGAATAACATTCAACCTTGCCAATAACTCCTCTCCCAGCATCTCAGGTTGATTAGAAGGTACATAGCCTCACCTGAACCTTGATCATAGAATGATGGACAAGAAGGAAAGAGAAGAAGAACAGAATTAGGTCAAAAAGACATGACTCTCCAACTCCACAATGAGACTAATTCTATAAAACCATTCACGTGTGTTTAACGGTTTCTAAATTTAGCAGAGAAGACAAGAGGGTTATTTTAAGAGAGCAGAATGGAACATGCGTAGTAGGTGGCATTGTACCTGCTCTAATTTCAAGTTCCACACTTGCAGAAAGACCCGACAGTAACCCCATCTACAGATTAGTACCACAGACAAACATTGGCTGTGTTTGAAAGCATCAAATGTAGATCTGACTGTTTTACAAACCACATTTTATCCTAAATAACTCAAGAACATCTACAAATTACCCTGTATCCAAAATAACTAAAGAACATCTACAAACCACCTTTTATCCTAAATAACTCAAGAACATCTACAAATCACCTTGCATCCAAAATAACTCAACTGATTATGAAAAAAGTTGCGCTATCTGATGTAAGACAATGCACCACGGAGCATTAACAAATGTACATAACTTTCTACTGCTCAGCCAACAGCTACATGTATTCCTGTTATACAATAAGAAAGTGAATACAAATTAGGCTCAAGGAGCTTCAGTCCCATTCATAATCGTGCAAAATATGTAGGTTATATTATAACTCCCCCAATTGTATAGATTTAAAGGATGTTTAACTTAAGTAACTTCAATAAAGTCACATTGTCCCACAGAGAGATGTGCACGCAACCCCAGCCAGCTGTTCTCCCTTTGCCCTGCCCTTGTGCTCATATCTGCCCCGGGCAGGCAGGGAAGGAGAGCAGGCAGGGCAGGCAGGCAGGGAAGGAGAGCAGGCAGGGCAGGCAGGCAGGGAAGGAGAGTAGGCAGGGCAGGCAGGCAGGGAAGGAGAGCAGGCAGGGCAGGCAGGGAAGGAGAGCAGGCAGGCAGGGAAGGAGAGCAGGCAGGCAGGGAAGGAGTGCAGGCAGGCAAGGAAGGAGAGCAGGCAGGCAGGGAAGGAGAGCAGGCAGGGAAGGAGAGCAGGCAGGCAGGGAAGGAGAGCAGGCAGGGCAGGCAGGCAGGCAGGCAGGGAAGGAGAGCAGGCAGGGCAGGCAGGCAGGGCAGGGCAGGCGGGCGGGCAGGGAAGGAGAGCAGGCAGGCAGGGAAGGAGAGCAGGCAGGGAATGAGAGCAGGCAGGGCAGGCAGGCAGGGAAGGAGAGCAGACAGGCAGGGAAGGAGAGCAGGCAGGCAGGCAGGGAAGGAGAGGAGGCTGGCAGGGAAGGAGAGCATGCAGGCAGGGCAGGGCAGGCAGGCAGGTTGGGAAGGAGAGCAGGCAGGGAAGGAGAGCAGGCAGGCAGGGAAGGAGTGCAGGCAGGCAGGGAAGGAGAGTAGGCAGGCAGGCAGGGAAGGAGAGCAGGCAGGCATGGAAGCAGAGCAGGCAGGGCAGGCAGGCAGACAGGGCAGGAAGGCAGGGTAGAAGAGCAGGCAGGGAGGGAGGCAGGCAGGCCGGGAAGGAAAGCAGGCAGGGCAGGCAGGCAGGCAGGCAGGGAAGGAGAGCAGGCAGGCAGGGAAGGAGAGCAGGCAGGCAGGGAAGGAGAGCAGGCAGGGCAGGCAGGCAGGCAGGGAAGGAGAGCAGGCAGGCAGGCAGGGAAGGAGTGCAGGCAGGGCAGGCAGGCAGGCAGGGAAGGAGAGCAGGCAGGGCAGGCAGGGAAGGAGAGCAGGCAGGGCAGGCAGGGAGGGAGGGAAGGAGAGCAGGCAGGCAAGGAAGCAGAGTAGGCAGGCAAGGAAGCAGGCAGGGAGGCAGGCAGGCAGGCAGGGCAGGGTAGGCAGGCAGGCCGGGAAGGAGAGCAGGCAGGCAGGGAAGGAGAGCAGGCAGGCAGGGAAGGAGAGCAGGCAGGCAGGGAAGGAGAGCAGGCAGGGCAGGCAGGCAGGCAGGCAGGGAAGGAGAGCAGGCAGGGCAGGCAGGCAGGGCAGGGCAGGCGGGCGGGCAGGGAAGGAGAGCAGGCAGGCAGGGGAGGAGAGCAGGCAGGCAGGGAATGAGAGCAGGCAGGGCAGGCAGGCAGGGAAGGAAGGCAGACAGGCAGGGAAGGAGAGCAGGCAGGGCAGGCAGGCAGGCAGGGAAGGAGAGCAGGCTGGCAGGGAAGGAGAGCATGCAGGCAGGGCAGGGCAGGGCAGGAAGGCAGGTTGGGAAGGAGAGCAGGCAGGCAGGCAGGCAGAGAAGGAGAGCAGGCAGGCAGGGAAGGAAGGAGAGCAGGCAGGGCAGGCAGGCAGGCAGGCAGGCAGGGAAGGAGAGCAGGCAGGGCAGGCAGGCAGGGCAGGGCAGGCGGGCGGGCAGGGAAGGAGAGCAGGCAGGCAGGGGAGGAGAGCAGGCAGGCAGGGAATGAGAGCAGGCAGGGCAGGCAGGCAGGGAAGGAGAGCAGACAGGCAGGGAAGGAGAGCAGGCAGGGCAGGCAGGCAGGGAAGGAGAGTAGGCAGGGCAGGCAGGCAGGGAAGGAGAGCAGGCAGGGCAGGCAGGGAAGGAGAGCAGGCAGGCAGGGAAGGAGAGCAGGCAGGCAGGGAAGGAGTGCATGCAGGCAAGGAAGGAGAGCAGGCAGGCAGGGAAGGAGAGCAGGCAGGGAAGGAGAGCAGGCAGGCAGGGAAGGAGAGCAGGCAGGGCAGGCAGGCAGGCAGGCAGGGAAGGAGAGCAGGCAGGGCAGGCAGGCAGGGCAGGGCAGGCGGGCGGGCAGGGAAGGAGAGCAGGCAGGCAGGGAAGGAGAGCAGGCAGGGAATGAGAGCAGGCAGGGCAGGCAGGCAGGGAAGGAGAGCAGACAGGCAGGGAAGGAGAGCAGGCAGGCAGGCAGGGAAGGAGAGGAGGCTGGCAGGGAAGGAGAGCATGCAGGCAGGGCAGGGCAGGCAGGCAGGTTGGGAAGGAGAGCAGGCAGGGAAGGAGAGCAGGCAGGCAGGGAAGGAGTGCAGGCAGGCAGGGAAGGAGAGTAGGCAGGCAGGCAGGGAAGGAGAGCAGGCAGGCATGGAAGCAGAGCAGGCAGGGCAGGCAGGCAGACAGGGCAGGAAGGCAGGGTAGAAGAGCAGGCAGGGAGGGAGGCAGGCAGGCCGGGAAGGAAAGCAGGCAGGGCAGGCAGGCAGGCAGGCAGGGAAGGAGAGCAGGCAGGCAGGGAAGGAGAGCAGGCAGGCAGGGAAGGAGAGCAGGCAGGGCAGGCAGGCAGGCAGGGAAGGAGAGCAGGCAGGCAGGCAGGGAAGGAGTGCAGGCAGGGCAGGCAGGCAGGCAGGGAAGGAGAGCAGGCAGGGCAGGCAGGGAAGGAGAGCAGGCAGGGCAGGCAGGGAGGGAGGGAAGGAGAGCAGGCAGGCAAGGAAGCAGAGCAGGCAGGCAAGGAAGCAGGCAGGGAGGCAGGCAGGCAGGCAGGGCAGGGTAGGCAGGCAGGCCGGGGAAGGAGAGCAGGCAGGCAGGGAAGGAGAGCAGGCAGGCAGGGAAGGAGAGCAGGCAGGCAGGGAAGGAGAGCAGGCAGGGCAGGCAGGCAGGCAGGCAGGCAGGGAAGGAGAGCAGGCAGGGCAGGCAGGCAGGGCAGGGCAGGCGGGCGGGCAGGGAAGGAGAGCAGGCAGGCAGGGGAGGAGAGCAGGCAGGCAGGGGAATGAGAGCAGGCAGGGCAGGCAGGCAGGGAAGGAAGGCAGACAGGCAGGGAAGGAGAGCAGGCAGGGCAGGCAGGCAGGCAGGGAAGGAGAGCAGGCTGGCAGGGAAGGAGAGCATGCAGGCAGGGCAGGGCAGGGCAGGAAGGCAGGTTGGGAAGGAGAGCAGGCAGGCAGGCAGGCAGAGAAGGAGAGCAGGCAGGCAGGGAAGGAAGGAGAGCAGGCAGGGCAGGCAGGCAGGCAGGCAGGGAAGGAGAGCAGGCAGGGCAGGCAGGCAGGGCAGGGCAGGCGGGCGGGCAGGGAAGGAGAGCAGGCAGGCAGGGGAGGAGAGCAGGCAGGCAGGGAATGAGAGCAGGCAGGGCAGGCAGGCAGGGAAGGAGAGCAGACAGGCAGGGAAGGAGAGCAGGCAGGGCAGGCAGGCAGGCAGGCAGGGAAGGAGAGCAGGCTGGCAGGGAAGGAGAGCATGCAGGCAGGGCAGGGCAGGAAGGCAGGTTGGGAAGGAGAGCAGGCGGGCAGGCAGGGAAGGAGATCAGGCAGGCAGGGAAGGAGTGCAGGCAGGCAGGGAAGGAGAGTAGGCAGGCAGGCAGGGAAGGAGAGCAGGCAGGCATGGAAGCAGAGCAGGCAGGGCAGGCAGGCAGACAGGGCAGGAAGGCAGGGTAGAAGAGCAGGCAGGGAGCGAGGCAGACAGGCAGGAAAGGAAAGCAGGCAGGGCAGGCAGGCAGGCAGGCAGGGAAGGAGAGCAGGCAGGCAGGGAAGGAGAGCAGGCATGCAGGGCAGGCAGGCAGGCAGGAAAGGAGAGCAGGCAGGGCAGGCAGGCAGGCAGGCAGGGAAGGAGAGCAGGCAGGCAGGCAGGGAAGGAGTACAGGCAGGGCAGGCAGGCAGGCAGGCAGGGAAGGAGAGCAGGCAGGGCAGGCAGGGAAGGAGAGCAGGCAGGGCAGGCAGGGAGGGAGGGAGGGAAGGAGAGCAGGCAGGCAAGGAAGCAGGCGGGAGGCAGGCAGGCGGGCAGGGCAGGCAGGCAGGCCGGGAAGGAGAGCAGGCAGGCAGGGAAGCAGGCATGGCAGGCAGGCAGGCAGGCAGGCAGGCAGGCAGGGCAGGGCAAGCAGGCAAACAGGGCAGGAAGGCTGGGTAGAAGAGCAGGCAGGGAGGGAGGCAGGCAGGCAGGCAGGGAAGGAGAGCAGGCAAGTAGGGAAGCGGAGCAGGCATGGCAGGAAGGTAGGGCAGACAGGTAGGCAGGGAGGCAGCTTCAGTCCCATTCATAATCGTGCAAAATATGTAGGCTTTATTATAAATCCCCCAATTTCATAGATTTAAAGGATGTTTAACTTAAGTAACTTATATTGAAGCTGTATGCTATTAAGAATTAGAACTGGGCCACACAGGCAAATGCTTTCTGCAGCTGCAATCCCTCATTTGCATGGTTGCACAGTCCGTGCAGTCTGCACCAACACGTGTTAAACCAAGTGAAGCCTGACTGTCTGCAACCAGCAATAAAATAACTGCATCACTGTTGTCATGATAGCAATAACATAACATGGTTATCAGTTGTACAGACAAGCTACAGCTTCAAGATCCAGATTCATCTCCTTCTGCAGAGCCAGGGAATCATGAACCATGCAACATGGTGCCTATTAGAGAAAGTGTTCTCATAAGAAGATCCAATCCCAAATTCTAGCCTAATCCCCCTTCTGTCACCTGAAATTGTCACGCGGGCATTGTTCTTGCTGTCAGGGATGGTATGATTTGTCTTTCTTCATTGGTGACATGCATTGTAAATAGGGTGGTGCACCATCATGTAACACCCTCTGTCATCAAGGGCAAACGAGCCATATAACAGATTGCCGTGTCCCTGGCAACAAGGCTCCACCCTAAAGCATCCCAAGTGTAATGCTGCTAGGCTGGACTGTCTGTCTGTCTGTCTGTCTGTCTGTCTGTCTGCAATCAATAAAGTCACATTGTCCCACAGAGAGATGAGCACGCAGGGAGGGAGGGAGGGAGGGAGGGAGGGAGGCAGGCAGGCAGGCAGGCAGGCAGGCAGGCAGGCAGGCAGGCAGGGAGGGAGGGAGGGAGGGAGGGAGGGAGGGAGGGAGGGAGGGAGGGGGGGAGGGAGGCAGGCAGGCAGGCAGGCAGGCAGGCAGGGAGGGAGGGAGGGAGAGAGGGAGGGAGGAGGGAGGGAGGGAGGGAGGGAGGGAGGGAGGGAGGGAGGGAGGGAGGGAGGGAGGGAGGGAGGGAGGGAGGGAGGAGGGAGGGAGGTAGGTATGCAGGGAGGGAGGGAGGGAGGCAGGCAGGCAGGTATGTAGGTATGCAGGGAGGCAGGCAGGCAGGGAGGGAGGGAGGGAGGGAGGAGGGAGGGAGGGAGGGAGGGAGGGAGGGAGGGAGGGAGGGAGGGAGGCAGGCAGGCAGGCAGGCAGGCAGGCAGGCAGGCAGGTAGGTAGGTATGCAGGGAGGCAGGCAGGGAGGGAGGGAGGGAGGGAGGGAGGGAGGGAGGGAGGGAGGGAGGGAGGAGGGAGGGAGGGAGGCAGGCAGGCAGGCAGGCAGGCAGGCAGGCAGGCAGGCAGGCAGGCAGGCAGGCAGGCAGGCAGGCAGGCAGGCAAGTAGGAATGCAGGGAGGCAGGCAGGGAGGTAGGTATGCAGGGAGGCAGGGAGGGAGGCAGGCAGGCAGGCAGGCAGGCAGGCAGGCAGGCAGGCAGGCAGGCAGGCAGGCAGCTGGAGTGCAGATTCACTTGGCATGAGAGCCTTGGGTATTATGAGGAGAGATCGCCCTCTTGTGGTGTTTTTCTTTCATCACATGATTTGACTGTCAAAGGTTAGTCTGTCCTAACAGACAAAAACAGCTCACCAGAGAGGTTCAAATTATTTTGATTCTGGCCTAGTCAATGGTGTAAACCTTCTTTGTTACAGAAGTAATAATAACATAACATTGCTCTAAAATGAAGATTTCTCAGTGGTCAGTGGTGAATATTGCTTACCTATATTTAGAATTGTTTTTGAAAAATATGTCCCTTTTTCTTTACACTGATAGATAAATGGTAACCTGCTGGCCATCTCTGCATGTCACACCTGCAAAAAAGTGCCCTTGGACCAGCTATAGGGTCATCAGCCTGTGACCACCACTCCTCTGTCCCGGTACACATCTCCTGGTGCGTCTCCCTGCTACGTCTCTCTGCCGTCCCCTGCAGAAAAACAAATAAAGAGAGATCAATGAAACATCCCAGCTGCCCTTGGTGATAAGAGACAGAGAGCATCTGAGCCTAAGGCAGAGTATTGACACATTTAATCACTGTCTGGGTCCCAGTTCCAGAGCGACCCACTAGGTGTCAGCCTCCGACAACCTTAGGCACCTCCTCACTCACAGTCTGGATTCATCAGCATCCTATTGGTGTCACCTGTGTCTTTATTTACATTTAAGTCATTTAGCAGACGCTCTTATCCAGAGCGACTTACAGTTAGTGAATACATATATATATATATTTTTTTATACTGGCCCCCCGTGGGAATCGAACCCACAACCCTGGCGTTGCAAACGCCATGCTCTATCAACTGAGCTACATCCCTGCCGGCCATTCCCTCCCCTACCCTGGCCCAATTGTGCGCCGCCCATGAGTCTCCCGGTCGCGGCCGGCTGCGACAGAGCCTGGATTCAAACCAGGATCTCTAGTGGCACAGTTAGCACTGCGATGCAGTGCCTTAAACCACTGCGCCACTCAGGAGTATGCCCTCACTTCCCTGTGTTCCCTTGCTCAGTTTTCTCTGCTAGTTTCTCTATGCTCAGCAGTACTAATCAGTGTCTGATCGGAGAAGTATTTACAGGTACTCAAGAAGTGTTGTCCCTGTTTCTTTATTATTTCAGTCATAGTTACTATTTCGTATTTTGGCTATCAGCCTGTTTTTGGAGACTTATTTGCTCCACCTTTCTTTTATCGTGTTAAGTCTGTTGTTTTGTATCCTGGCTTCGGGACCGCCAGTAAAGATCCTTGTATCACCATCTCTGCCTACTGCCTACTGTCTATACTGCACCGCACCTGGGTCACACCTCACACCAACCCTTACAGAAAACTGAGCCAATATGGACCCAGCGGAGCCAGCACAGTATCGGAGCGCATTTGCAACGCAGGGAGTTATGCTGAACCAACACGACCGCAGCCTACAGCAGATCACCGAGAATCTCCGCCAGCTGACAATCGGCGTGCAGAGCCAGGTGGACACCCGACCAGCCCTGGCAGCCGGCGGAGAGGAAGCCGCAGCAGCGGCATCTCCAGTCTCGCCTGCGACATCATGGGAACCCCGCCTACCACCTCCGGAGAGATATGACGGACGTCCAGAGGGCTGCAGGGAATTCCTCACCCAGTGTTCGCCGGTATTCAGCCTACAACCCTCCTCCTTCCCGACAGAGCAGGGCTGGATGGCCTACATCATCACTCTTTTGACGGGTCGGGCCCTTTCCTGGGCTACCGCGGAGCGGGAGAGCTAAACTCTGGCGCACTCTGACTCCTACCAATTCACCCGGGAGCTACGCAAGGTGTCCGACACCTCTCGGGGGTTGTCGGGGCACGAGGCCAGGAGGCGGCTCACGGCCTGTCGGCTGGGTGACCGTTCGGTGGCGGACTACTCCGTGGAGTTCCGGCCCGGGCTCGAGTGGCAGGATGGGAGGAGGCCGCCCTGGTCGTCCTTTACGCGCAGGGGCTTTCGGAGGGGATGAAGGATGAACTGAACGACTGGACGGCCTCGTTGACCTCTCGGTGCGGGTAGACAACCGGCTTCGTGAGAGGGCGGCGGCTACAGACTCGGTCACCGGCCCAGACCTGGCAGCCGTTCCCCCGGGAGTATTGGGATCTGGGGGAGGTGTTTAGTAAGAGTCGTGCCAAGGGTCTACCTCCTCACAGGCCATACGACTGCGCTATCGATCTCCTGCCAGGTGCCATGCCCACACGAGGGTGATTGTTTTCCTTGTCCCGGCCAGAGACGCTGGCCATGAAGGAGCATATCGATGAGGCACTCGTCGAGCGTCACATCCGCCCATCTACCTCACCCGTGGGCGTGGCTTCTTCTTCGTGGGGGAAAAAGGAAGGTGGGCAACGGTGGTGCATTGATTACCGGGCACTCAACGACATCACGGTTAAGAACCACTACCCACTCCACCTGATGACGATGGCATTCGAGTCGTTGCAGGGAGCCCGGATCTTCACCTAGCTGGACTTACGTAAGGCCTACAACCTGGTGAGGATTCGGGAGGGGAAGGAGTGGAAGACGGCTTTTAACACACCCAGTGGGCATTATGAGTACCAAGTAATGCCGTTCGGTCTAGCCAATGCGCCTGCGGTG
This sequence comes from Coregonus clupeaformis, assembly GCF_020615455.1. Taxonomy (NCBI): domain Eukaryota; kingdom Metazoa; phylum Chordata; class Actinopteri; order Salmoniformes; family Salmonidae; genus Coregonus; species Coregonus clupeaformis. Next base: position 28,911,373 of record NC_059209.1, on the reverse strand, counting down.
TTCCAGGCGTTGGTCAATGATGTGCTACGGGACCTCCTCGACCACAGCATCTTCGTGTATTTGGATGACATCCTAATATTTTCAAAGGACATGAGTGAACACCAGCAGCACGTTCGGCAGGTCCTCCAACGCCTTCTCCGTCACCAGCTCTACGTCAAGGCGGAGAAGTGCGTGTTCCACACGGAGACAGTCTCCTTCCTGGGGTTCATCATCACCCAGGGGGACCTACGGATGGACCCAGCCAAGGTCAGCGCGGTACTGAATTGGCCCCAGCCCTCCTCCCTCAAGCAACTACAACGGTTTTTAGGGTTCGCTAATTTTTATAATGATTCATTCGCAATTTTAGCTCCCTAGCCGCTCCCCTGACAGCCCTCACCCAGACGAGCGTGCGCTCCTTCGCCTGGACCCTGGAAGCGGGGAACGCATTCAATGCGCTTAAGCCGCACTTTACATCAGCCCCGTTCCTAGGGAATCCTGATCCGTCCCTACCGTTCATTGTGGCGGTGGATGCTTCAGACGTTGCAGTGGGAGTAATCCTGTCCCAACGGTTCCTCACGGACGGTAAGACTCACCCCTGCGCGTTTTTTTCCCGTCAGCTGTCCCCGGCAGAGCGGAATTATGACGTGGGGAACCATGAGCTGCTAGCGGTCAAGCTCGCCCTGGGGGAGTGGAGGCATTGGCTAGAGGGGGCCACCCATCCATTCGTTGTATGGACTGACCATAAGAACTTAGCCTACATTCACGGGGCCAAGAGGCTCAACTCGCCCCAGGCCAGGTGGGCGTTGTTCTTCACCGGGTTCCGGTTCACAATCTCATACCGTTCGGGGTCAAAGAACACCAAGCCTGATGCGCTTTCCCGGCAGTTCGACCCCGTGGACCTGGAGGAGAGGGACGACCCCATTGTCCCCAACACCCTGGTTGCTGCCCCAGTTTCGTGGGAAATCGATAGGCTGGTCAGAGCAGCGCTACGGCGGGAGCCCGATCCAGGCAGAGGTCCATCGGGGAGGATGTACGTACCCAAGGCGGCGCGCTCACAACTGCTTCAGTGGGCGCACGACCTCACCAGCCATCTGGGGGGCGCCAGGACGTTGGAGTTCCTGCGTAGGAGGTTCTGGTGGCCATCAGCTGAGGGGGATACGCACGCCTTCGTGGCCGCTTGCCCGGTGTGCGCGCACACGAAGAGCTCACGTCAGCCCGCGGCCAGACTGCTCCAACCCCTGCCTATTCCTAAGCGGCCCTGGTCCCACATCTCGCTGGATTTCATTTCTACCCTACCCCCCTCGGATGGATACACAGTCATCCTGGTCGTTGTGGACCGGTTTTTGAAGGCTGCCCACGTCATTCCCCTACTGCAGCACGTTTTCCGGGTCCACGGCCATCCCCAAGATGTGGTGTCTGATCGGGGCCCTCAGTTCGCCTCCAGGTTCTGGAAGGCGTTCGCCACCTGCCTCGGCGCTTCCGTCAGCTTGTCTTCCGGCTTCCATCCCCAGTCGAGCGGGCGTGTCAACCAGGATCTGGAGGGGGTGATGAGGTGCAACGCCTCCAGCAATCCAGCTACGTGGAGTCAGCGACTGGCGTGGGCGGAGTACGCCCACAACACCCTTCTCTGCTCGTCCACCGGCCTGTCCCCCTTCCAGTGCCAATACGGGTACCAACCCCCCTATTCCCCGAGCAAGAGGAGGAGGTGGCCCACATCAGTCGCTGTCGCACTGTTTCAGGATGGGGTCGCAGTTCCAGAGAGACCCACTAGGTGTCATCCTCCGACAACCTCAGGCACCTCCTCACTCACAGTCTGGACTAATCATCATCCTATTGATGTCACCTGTTTCTTCCTGTTCACCTGTGTATTTATGCCCTCACTTCCCTGTGTTCCCTTGCTCAGTTTTCTCTGCTAGTTTCTCTGTGCTCAGCAGTACTAATCAGTCTCTGATCTGAGAAGTATGTACAGTTACTCAAGAAGTGTTCTCCCTGTTTCTTTATTATTTCAGTCATAGTTACTATTTCATATTTTGGCTGTCAGCCTGTTTTTGGAGACTTATTTGCTCCACCTTTCTTTTATTGTGTTAAGTCCGTTGTTTTTTATCCTGGCTTTGGGACCACCAGTAAAGATCCTTGTTTCACCATCTCTGCCTACTGCCTACTGTCTATCCTGCACCACACCTGGGTCACACCTCACACCAACCTGAGTCTGAAATCATTGTCTTTCACATAATGGCTTTGTCTGTCAATGTGGCATAATGGTAGTTTCATCATTTGAATTTCAGGTACAAGGAACAACTAACATTCTGTAGACATGAATGAAGTTCCACAAAGGTATTTGAAAGAAGAAAAAACTAAGTTTGGTTGCTCTGAAGTCACTTTATTTTCAGACGGAAGTGCTTTAATGGTTTGGGAGAGGAGAGGAACCCTACATACATAATTTACCCACTAGGGGAGGCTATAGCATCTGAAAATGAATAAATATTTCACCTCTCTTTTTCACCCATATACTTAGATAGACAACACTAGTGCCCAAATACCTGTTTTAGCATAGGCAGCACCATTGAGGACTTTCACCATTTTCAAGTACTCAACTGGGTGGGACTTCCTATAGGTTAAGAAAGGATCCCATGATTCCATCCAGGTCCCCAGGAGGGATCAGCCAATTAATTATACTTGTGAGCAAACATTCCATAACTGCAGGCGGCAGTAAATCACCAACCATAGCTTATACCTGTTCAAACAGCACACTCCAGGGGTCAGTATGTAACGTTTCAGTTTGTTTGCCAACTCACATCACTGAAACTCACTTAGATAATACCTTTGATAATACAGCGGTAGCAATACATGGTTATAACATCTACAGAAAATACAGAAATACCAATGGTGGAGGTGTTGCTGTTTAAAGTCAGAATCACATTCCTGTAAAGCTTAGAGAGGATATCATGTTAAATGCTGTTCAAGTAATATGGCTACAGGTTCATCTGCCTCACCTAAAGCCCATTCTTGTGGGAAGATGCTATAGACCACCAAGTGCTAACAGTCAGTATCTGGATAACATGTGTGAAATGCTTGATAATGTATGTAATATCAACAGAGAGGTATATTTTCTGGGTGATTAAAATATTGACTGTAACCAGTGCCTGCAACCTGGTTCAGGTTATCAGTCAACCTACCAGGTTAGTTAAAAACAGCACAGGAATTAAATCATCAACACGTATTGATCACATCTTTACTAATGCTGCAGAAATTTGCTTGAAAGCAGTATCCAGATCCATCGGATGTAGTGATCACAATATAGTAGCCATATCTAGGAAAACAAAAGTTCCAGAGGCTGGGCCTAATATAGTGTATAAGAGGTAATACAATAAGTGTTGTAGTTTTGATTCCTATGTTGTTGATGTAAAGAATGTGTTGGTCTGTGGTGTGTAACAGGGAAGGACATTCAACAAGCACAGCACTTACACAAATGACTGATGATTGGCTGAGAGAAATTGATGATAAAAATATTGTGGGGGGCTGTTTTGTTAGAGTTCAGTGCGGCTTTTGACATTATCGATCATAGTATGCTGCTGGAAAAACCTATTTGTTATGGCTTTACACCCCCTGTTATATTGTGGATAAAGAGTTACCTGTCTAACAGAACACAGAGGGTGTTCTTTAATGGGAGCCTCTCCAACATAATCCAGGTAAAATCAGGAATTTCCCAGGCCACCTGACTAGGCCCGTTACTTTTTTCAATCTTTATTAGTGACATGTCACTGGCTTTGAGTAAAGCCAGTGTGTCTATGTATGCGGATGACTCAACACTATACACGTCAGCTACTACAGTGACTGAAATGACTGCAACACTTAACAAAGAGCTGCAGTTAGTTTCAGAATGGGTGGCAAGGAATAAGTTAGTGCTAAATATTTCCAAAACTAAAAGCATTGTATTTGGGACAAATCATTCACTAAACCCTAAACCTCAACTAAATATTCTAATGAATAATGTGGAAATTTAGCAAGTTGAGGTGACTAAACTGCTTGGAGTAACCCTGGATTGTAAACTGTCATAGTCAAAAGATATATTGATACAACAGTAGCTAAGATGCAGAGAAGTATGTCCTTAATAAAGTGCAGCTCTACATTCTTAACAGCACTATCAACAAGGCAGGTCCAACAGGCTCTAATTTCGTCGCGCATGGACTGCTGTTCAGTCGTGTGGTCAGGTGCCACAAAGAGGGACTTAGGAAAATTGCAATTGGCTCAGAACAGGGCAGCACAGCTGGTCCTTGGATGTACACAGAGAGCAAACATTAATAATATGCATGTCAATCTCTCCTGGCTCAAAGTGGAGGAGAGATTGACTTCATCACTACTTGTATTTGTGAGAGGTATTGACATGTTGAAAGCACCGAGCTGTCTGTTTAAACGACTAGCATAAAGCTCAGACACCCATGCATACCCCACAAGACATGCCACCAGAGGTCTCTTCACAGTCCCCAAGTCCAGTACAGACTATGGGAGGCGCCCAGTACTACATAGAGCCATCACTACATGGAACTCTATTCCACATCAGGTAACTGATGTAAGCAGTAGAATCAGATTTAAAAAAACAGATAAAAAATACACCTTATGGATCAGCGGGGACTGTGAAGCAACACAAACATAGGCACAGACACATGCATACACACATGATAACATACACACTATACACACACAGGGATTTTGTGTTGTAGATATGTGGTAGTGGAGTAGGGGCCTGAGGGCAAACACTTAGTGTGTTGTGAAATCTGTTATGAATGTGTTGTAATTTTGCCGGACCCCAGGAAGAGTAGCTGCTGCCTTGGCAGGAACTAATGGGGATCCCTAATAAAAACAAATACAAATAGTAGTAGAAGAAAACAGACTTCTTCAAAATGGAGATTGCCTCAATGGCGCTGTCCGTCCTGTCACAGACGCCATAATGGGACAGATACAAAGATGCGATGTCTATCTAGGTCAGGGCTGTTCAATTGCGGTCCTGGAGGGCCGAAACACTTCTAGTTTTTGTTTCTACCTGGTAGTTAATTACACTCACCTGGTGTCCCAGGCCTGAATTAGTCCCTGATTAGAAGGAGAGGATGAAAACCAGATGTGTTTTATCCCTCCAGGACCAACATTGAACAGCCCTGATCTAAGTCTATGATTTCACCTCAGCTAGCCAGAGCCCCATAGCCTGGTGGAACCAGCCTGATCTAAGTCTATGATTTCACCTCAGCTAGCCAGAGTCCCATAGCCTGGTGGAACCAGTCTGATCTAAGTCTATGATTTACCTCACCTAGCCAGAGCCCCATAGCCTGGTGGAACCAGCCTGATCTAAGTCTATGATTTCACCTCCCTAGCCAGAGCCCAATAGCCTGGTGGAACCAGCCTGATCTCGTGATAGCTTACATTGACCAGGCTACACCAAGGACTACATTGCAAAGAACTGTATTTAACGCTTTCATGTGTTATCTTGTTGGATTTCTTTCTACTTTTAAATTGTTTTTAAACTGTACAAATTGTTTTACCCCAAAATACATCTAATCACAGTTAGGGCTGTGGCAGTCATGACATTTTGTAAGGTGGTGATTGTCTAGCAAATAACTGCTGGTCTCACGATAATTGACCATTAATTAACATAAACACATTTAGCATCTCCTGGCATCCACACATAGCCTACAAGCCACTGATGCAGACCTTTAGAAAGATCAGTCTAATAAACCCATGTAATATAGCCTACACCACCACAATAAATCCATTATTTATTTTAGACAGGTCTAAAGAAACATGATATGAAGAAAATGTAGTCTATTTCAGAAGAACAGAATAGCATACTGTGAGTTGTCCTGATCTGGCTATTCCATATGGCTGTGGGCTACACTAGTTCATTTAGCAGACAAGATTTGCTTAGAATTCTGTGGCATTATTTTATATTATTTTATAGTATGAAGAATACAATTGAACATAACTGAATAAAATAGAAAGGATATTTTCTCCAAACGATTTGAGGGAGTGCACACATGCGACTATTCTGTGTTGAGCAGTTAACAAAGAAACAGGTACTCCTATATACTTAATTTAGAGTTATTTATGCCACTTTACTTGTGATACAAATGTTGGGGTATATGTTTAGATTTTTTATACATTCTAAGGCTGCATGATGTGACTCTAATGATGATTCGAAAAAAGTTGCATGAAAGGCTTTGTTTTTTGCATGCTTTGTTTTTTGTGCAGGCTGTACACACTTCATCAGTCTCCTTCACAATTTGACAAGCACTTGATAATGCCTTGAATTTCCTGGCTGCATCCCCTTTGTGTGGCCGTAATGCCCCCTAAAAGAATACATGCCTTTTGCAGTCAGTGGCCGTTGTGCCCTTGGGCTGAATATAATAATTATAATTCCCTTCTCCCAGCTGCTTGCAGATGCACCTCTCACGCACATGGCTCTCCGTGTCATGTGATCGGGTCTTTCTCACAGGCTACAAGTGAAGACAGACACATCGGGGAGGCAACTGCGTGCGTCCTTATCCAATTCCGAGGTGCATATTGAAGATATTGGAAGAACTGTCCACATTTACTTTTCGTCAGCAAAAGCACTAGCCTATGTCAATCTACTATCCTCCATAGTACAAAAGTTGACCTATTCTGTGCGAGAAATAAATACTCCAAACGTAGTCTGGGACAGTTGTGGGATGCGATAGATCCCAAATTAAAACAACCACTAGAATCAAAAAACATGTTTTAAGCAATGACCCTGACACAACAGATAAGAACGTTTAGCTTAAAACGTTGATAAACTATTAGGCTATTTCTTCACATTATAAGCGCAGCAATGCGCACACGGCAGTAGGCTATAAGCGTGAATGTTCCATTAGCGGGAAAACACCATTCTCAAAAGTGACCACAAATGCGATTATGCATGTAATGTTTTTATTATAAAGGTGCATTTCTATGGTGAAAATTATCTTCCCCAAACTTGAAACTCATGCGCTGGGTTTGTATGCCAGTTGGGCTCTACACCCATTGTAAAACGGATTAATGTGCTTCATTTTAAGAAGTTTTTTTCCACTTTAGTTGTGATACAAACCTTATCAAAACATATAGGCCTATGGGCTAGGCTACATGAGGTGTGCAACTATGATTTGAAAAAGTCACACAAAAAAAGCATGGCTGTTTCTTGCCTTAAGCTGGGGATCATTCACCAGTGATAATATATCATTCACAACTGACAGGCTAATATTGTCACCCATCACACTATTCTTGATTTAATCTTGTCTTTACATACACTACCAGTCAAATGTTTGGACACACCTACTCATTCCAGGGTTTTTCTTTATTTTTTTACTATTTTCTACATTGTAGAATAATAGTTAAGACATCAAAACTATGAAATAACACATATGGAATCATGTAGTAACCAAAAAAGTGTTAAACAAATCAAAATATATTTTATATTTGAGAGGCAAAGGGTGGCTATTTGAAGAATCTCAAATATAAAATATATTTTGATTTGTTTAACACTTTTTTGGTTACTACATGATTCCATATGTGTTATTTCATAGTTCTGAAGTCTTCACTATTATTCTACAATGTAAAAAATTGTAAAAAAAATTAAGAAAAACCCTTGAATGAGTAGGTGTGTCCAAACTTTTGACTAGTACTGTATACTAAATAATATGTGTGAAATTTGTTTTTATTTAGAATGGACCATTATCATGCACCTGTCTCGAAACAGCGAATGGAGGATGCTTTTCCTGTGGTTCATTTGAATGCCAGCCAGGTAGGCTATACTCCTGTTGTAAAGAGAAGCAATGTGCTTAATATTAGGAATGTTGAGAAATAAATATAGTAGGCCTAGCCTATAGAAAGCTGATGGGATCCTCCTCTTTTTAATAGATGTCATCACTCTGTTTTCTCACACAATTGCATAGCCTATAGAAATGTTCCACAACATGGCTCTCATGCAGTGTTTGATTAGAATTTAGATTACATTTGCATTGATGTCAAGAGTGATTAGAGGGACTGTCACGCGACGTGTATACGGTCAGCGAAGTCAAACGCAGGACGCAGAGCGGCTGGCAACGTACTTTACTGAACACAGTAATAAACGTTCAAAACAACAAACCTCCAAACAGGGAGGAAAACACAAATACCCGTAATACAAAGCAACTGCCGAAATGACAAAGAACAATCACACACAAAATAACCAATGAGAGACAGGGGGTAATATAGGGAATACAATCCAACATAATGGGAAACAGGTGTAAACAATAAAGACTAAACAAGACAAACACTGAAACATCGATCGGCAGCAGCTAGTACTCCGGGGACGACGAACGCCGAAGCCTGCCCGAGCAAGGAGGAGGAGCAGCCTCGGCTGAATCCGTGACAGGGACAATAGAGTGCTGAGTACCAGGCAGTTAGCAAGTTTGGTAGGCTCTCATGCAGTGTTTGATTAGAATTTAGATTACATTTGCATTGATGTCAAGAGTGATTAGAGGGACAATAGAGTGCTGAGTACCAGGCAGTTAGCAAGTTTGGTACTAATGACCATCAGCAGCATCAGAGCTTGGAGAACCCTAATTACCATGACTAAACGGTCACGTGGAATTTGACTGCCTTCATAATAATAATAATAAATGCCATTTAGCAGATGCTTTTATCCAAAGCGACTTACAGTCATGTGCGCATACATTTTTACGTATGGGTGGTCCCGGGGATCGAACCCACTACCCTGGCGTTACAAGCACTATGCTCTACCAATTGAGCTACAGAGGACCACCGGTGTGGCAGTAATATGTTCACCGTAACAGCCCTAATCACAACCAACATCTTTGTCAATGCAGTGAGCAAAGCTGAGATATATCCCAGAGGGACCCTATTCTCAACCATGAAATTCTTGAGATAGGTCATTCCCAGGCCATCTGTCCTCAGGGCACCTCATTCTTTCATTGTCACCCATGTATCACAGTACCACCAGATCATTGAAAAACCACACACTTTAAAACAGGTAGTAGGCCTACACTTGTGTACCCATGGGGTAGTTTATACCATGGGCCATGAGTCTTTATTTGACATGGATGATGAATTGTCTCAGCTATATTTAAACAGTAAATCGTAACACAGTGTAACAGTGTGGAAAACGGAAGTTAACTGAAATGAGTAGAGAGATGGTCTCATCTGAGAAGAAAGTATGACTTGTGTTTGCTATTATTAGATCCCCAGGGACACAGCATACATTTCTCCCCAGTGTCCTGGAATGGCCTGGCCATCCTTCTCTAGTGTGAGAGACAACACATTGGCCTTATTGTCTTCTCAGACGTGTCCGTATTTAGGGTGTGATCCAAGCATGCGTATAGTGGGTGAGATAGAGCCGCTGGGCATCCAAACTGCTACTGATAGGGTTTGAGTCTTTATTTGACATGGATGATGAATTGTCTCAGCTATATTTAAACAGTAAATCGTAACACAGTGTAACAGTGTGGAAAACGGAAGTGAACTGAAATGAAACTCCTAAATAGGCAAATTACAGTGATCATCATCATACAGACCACAAGCTGTTTCAAGCTGACTCATGGGTTTCAGGAAAGCTGAAGGAGAACTAAGTCTTCTAAATAAAAAGGTACAAATAAAAATGTATTTACTTACTGTAACTAATCTCTGTATTGTAACGGGAAAAGGAACTGTGGCAACATAGCTTCGCCAGAAACTGGTTTAAACTCCTTTCTTTTCTCTCTATGATGATGCACTTCTTTCTAAAAGTGAACTGACAAATGTATATTTTCTTACTGTTACCATTGTGTGTCTGTGTGTGTGTCTGTGTGTGTGCGTGTGTGTATTTGTGTGTGTGTATGTGTGTATGTGTGTGTATGTGTATGTATGTCTGCGTGCGTGTGTGCGTGCGTGTATTGGTAGGACTGGAGGTTACAGGAAAAATACAAAAGTTATGCAAAAGGAATGTTGTGTAAACACCTTCAACCCCATTGGTATCTGGTATTTTCCCATGCATTCTTTCAATTAACCTGCAGTGTGTATATACCATAGTTCTCCAGTCAAAAGTAGTGCACTTTATAGGGAACAGGGTGTCATTTGGGACAAACACACTGTAGCAAGTTGTGTGTACACCAGCTATGACATTCAGGAAGTGGTTGTGACACTGACAGGTTGGGGCTGCCCAATAAGGTGTGGCCTATGAACGGTAGGTAACATGACATGAGCATACAGCCATGTGACCCATAAAGCCCCTCAGTCACTCTCTTCTGTTTCAGTAGCTGTCTGCACATCGACAATGGCACATAAACATATATTGTGGATCTTTACACTAACTGCCTCACTCAATCTCTCAGGTAAGTCATTGGACATACCCATCTGCACACAATACAATGACAGGTTAACTAAACCACAGTCAGCCATATTCTCAGGGCACTTTATTCAGACTACTACAGTGAGTGTGTAGATATTCTCAAGGGAGAAAGTAAAACATTTGTACAAGTATGATTGAAAGGATTTCTAAAGTGGGGAATAAATATGATATGAGTTGTTTAATACTGAAGCAAAAATATTTGAAGAGGGGCAAAGAATATCTCTTCTGTATATGTTTTTCTGAGGGAGTGAAATAATGTTTTGATTAAAATGGAAGTCTATGTGATCTTTCAGATCTCCCCATGGCTTTGTTTAGTAACAGAAACTGAAATAGCAGCCAATGTATACTGAGTGTACAAAACATTAGGAACACCTGGTCTTTCCATGACATAGACTGACCAGGTGAATCCAGTTGAAAGCTATGATCCTTTATTGATGTCACTTGTTAAATCCACTTCAATCAGTGTAGATGAAGGGGAGGAGACAGGTTAAAGAGGCTGTTCTGAGGGCAAAAGGGGGTGCAACTCAATATTCCTAATGTTTTGTACACTCAGTGTATATTTCAGTCAAAACAACTTATACTTTTCATCCATTTGTTTCTATCACGGCTTCTGGAAATACAGAAAGCCATGATGAAAACATGTGGCAATGACAGAACACTAGACAGTGCTATTATGCTATCAGTTCTACATAGTTGAATAGTTACAGTAGTAATTACAGTAGTAATTACGGTCAATGAATATGGACAGATAACAGACGTAAAGAGTACTTTTTGTGAAATTGTGTAGCTGAAACTGGACTTTGTACCACAACAATGCCACATTCCTCAGTTCTCTCTCTCTCTCTTTCTCCTTACCTGATCAGGTGAGGTGAGTCAGGCAGGTACTACCTGTAAGCCCCTGTAAATACACACAGTGATAAAACCTTAACTTAGTCTCATTTTCACAACAACTATTGGGAAACATCATTGTAATTTAGTAATGTTAGTAAGTATTGACACACGTAGGGTGTATTCATTAAGCCGATTTTGTTGCAAAACGTTTCTTAAATAAAAGCAACCAGAACCAAAACGGGGAGGGACCTACCTGAATTTGTCCAATAGACACTATCATATTGCTCTGTTTGTTTCCGTTTGGTTCGCAAACGGTAAACAGTTTACGTAATGAATAAATCCCAGGAATGGATAGAATGACAACAGAGATTATTGCATTATCTGGTAAATTCACCCTGATTGTCGTGGGCATGGCCAATATGTCAAAACCTTTGCTCTTCCAATCAGTGGCTTGAGATTGCCTCATTTGCTCAGTCTTGTTTGTTTTAATGTGAACAGTTCGTTGTAAAAAATAAAATGTAAAAGCCAGCAAATCATGTAAATTCACATGAAAATACCCATACGTTTACCTATATAATAACCTAATCCCCCGGCTATTGCGCAAAGGTGGAAGTGTCTGGAAAACGAAATGACCAATAAAATGACATAATTCCCAATGTTCCTCTGTGGCCCAATCACAAAGCAGTGGATATGTACTTCAATGGGCCATGGTCAAGTACAAATCAAACAGGCCTGACAGAGAACAAGAAAGTGCAGCAGGATAACAAAGCATCTTTATCCATTTGTGTCAGCCCTTGACATACACTAACAAAACAGCACCTAGTATCATTATTGCTGGAACGGCTCATAGGAGCAGGAGCCTATGTCCTGTTTCTGTAGAGTGAGGCAGCGTGATGTACAAGTACACCCCCTGGACAGGATGCTAGTCTATCGCAGTCTATCGTATGCAAGGGTCAAACAGCCTGTGTGCATTGTGTACAGTGAGGGAAAAAAGTATTTGATCCCCTGCTGATTTTGTACGTTTGCCCACTGACAAAGAAATGATCAGTCTATAATTTTAATGGTAGGTTTATTTGAACAGTGAGAGACAGAATAACAACAAAAAAATCCGGAAAAACGCATGTAAAAAATGTTATAAATTGATTTGCATTTTAATGAGGGAAATAAGTATTTGACCCCCTCTCAATCAGAAAGATTTCTGGCTCCCAGGTGTCTTTTATACAGGTAACGAGCTGAAATTAGGAGCACACTCTTAAAGGGAGTGCTCCTAATCTCAGCTTGTTACCTGTATAAAAAACACCTGTCCACAGAAGCAATCAATCAATCAGATTCCAAACTCTCCACCATGGCCAAGACCAAAGAGCTCTCCAAGGATGTCAGGGACAAGATTGTAGACCTACACAAGGCTGGAATGGGCTACAAGACCATCGCCAAGCAGCTTGGTGAGAAGGTGACAACAGTTGGTGCGATTATTCGCAAATGGAAGAAACACAAAAGAACTGTCAATCTCCCTCTGCCTGGGGCTCCATGCAAGATCTCACCTCGTGCAATGATCATGAGAACGGTGAGAAATCAGCCCAGAACTACATGGGAGGAACTTGTCAATGATCTCAAGGCAGCTGGGACCATAGTCATCAAGAAAACAATTGGTAACACACTACGCCGTGAAGGACTAAAATCCTGCAGCGCCCGCAAGGTCCCCCAGCTCAAGAAAGCACATATACAGGGCCGTCTGAAGTTTGCCAATGAACATCTGAATGATTCAGAGGAGAACTGGGTGAAAGTGTTGTGGTCAGATGAGACCAAAATGGAGCTCTTTGGCATCAACTCAACTCGCCGTGTTTGGAGGAGGAGGAATGCTGCCTATGAGCCAAAGAACACCATCCCCACCGTCAAACATGGAGGTGGAAACATTATGCTTTGGGGGTGTTTTTCTGCTAAGGGGACAGGACAACTTCACCGCATCAAAGGGACGATGGACGGGGCCATGTACCGTCAAATCTTGGGTGAGAACCTCCTTCCCTCAGCCAGGGCATTGAAAATGGGTCGTGGATGTGTATTCCAGCATGACAATGACCCAAAACACACGGCCAAGGCAACAAAGGAGTGGCTCAAGAAGAAGCACATTAAGGTCCTGGAGTGGCCTAGCCAGTCTCCAGATCTTAATCCCATAGAAAATCTGTGGAGGGAGCTGAACGTTCGAGTTGCCAAACGTCAGCCTCGAAACCTTAATGACTTGGAGAAGATCTGCAAAGAGGAGTGGAACAAAATCCCTCCTGAGATGTGTGCAAACCTGGTGGCCAACTATAAGAAATGTCTGACCTCTGTGATTGCCAACAAGGGTTTTGCCACCAAGTACTAAGGCTTGTTTTGCAGAGGGGTCAAATACTTATTTCCCTCATTAAAATGGAAATCAATTTATAACATTTTTGACATGCGTTTTTCTGGATTTTTTTGTTGTTATTCTGTCTCTCACTGTTCAAATAAACATACCATTAAAATGATAGACTGATCATGTCTTTGTCAGTGGGCAAGCGTACAAAATCAGCAGGGGATCAAATACTTTTTTCCCTCACTGTATCTGAGGTATTCATACTGTAGTTTGAAGAGACAATGTGTAAACATTAATAAAATGCATTAAAGTTCTGCACAAAGACTTCTCTTATTAACAGATAGGGCTAAGTCAACAGAAGCTTTCATTACAAGATAGTTGCCATAGCTCTGCCAAAGGTCCAACTATGTTGTTAGTGTACGCACCATACATTAATTTGTCATGGTTTGGCAGACACAAACAATGGAATAACCCATTACCTATAATTACAGGGTTGGCTGCACAAGGGACTGAGGGGATGAAGGGGCTGGAAGTTGATGAACAACCAGAGGATCAAAATTCAATGTTCAGGAGACCAGGAATTTCAATAGAGTAATTTATATAAGTAGAGCCGGGATTGTGCCGCTGCAGTTCACTGCTATGCTGCCACCTGACTGTTCCTTACCATTGGACCAGTCAATGCCTGGAGACAAGCAGGTTAACATCATCCTCTCCAGGTTATTAAGTTTAGAATAGATAGGATCAGTATGGGGATAGACAAAGATGGTCCATTCTTGAATTCTCTCTCATCTCTCTACCACTCCATCTCTCTCTCTATCGCCCCACAGTGAGTCATGGTCCTCTTGAAGGAATAAGAGACTATGAGGTGGTCCGACCCATCAGGTTACATTCTCTGCAGAAAAGAGAAACACAAGTAAGTCTTCTCCTGTTATTCCTCCCTGCACTGGAGCTGTTTTGCTGTGTAATACTCTATAAACACCAATGCCAAAATATTATTTGTTAACAATTGTGTTTACTGCTTGTAATAAAGTGGTGGAAGACCGACCATGTTAATGTAGTGAGGAGATATTATACTGCATCTATGGTATCAACTAATTCTAATTCTCTGTAACACTTTATTTGGATAGTCCATCTGTAGATGCTCCACAAAGTATCTACAGTCTATAAGTAACATTTCAACTACCTATCTACTAACCCTAACCTTAAACTTAACCCTTACCCTAACCCTAGCCCTAAACGTAGCAAGCTGTTGCTTATCCACAGATAATTTGTTGATAGTAGAGTAGACTATCCATATAAAGTGTGACCTAATTCTCTCCATCAGTCATCCAGGCCCGAAACTATGAAGTATGCAATGAGAGTGAGTGGGAAAGACATTGAGATGCATCTGGAGAAGAATAGGTATGTACTCTGACAAAAGCCTCTTTCAATCTCTTTCTCCAAAATGTTAACCTCTCACACAACATCAGTAGACAGGTCACATGCTTCTTCATTCCCCTTAACAAGAAAGGTCCGTATGTAGAGAACCGTCTTACCACAGTGTAATGTTCACTTCCCCTTTATAACCACACACTGCATCATTGTCAAACGTCATTAATGGAATTACAGCATGAATTCCGTTGAATATATAGGTGTCTGAGGATATAATGTAATGAATAACTTTATTTTTGTTCCCTCAGCGAATTACTCACCAAAGACTATAGTGAGACTTACTACACTGAGGATGGCACACCAGTCACCTCCACGCCTCAGGATGTGGTAAGGGATTATGACAAACCGTTGATAGGTAGCCAAAGGCTGTGTAGAAGTGTCTTGATTAGAAGGACCTTTAACCTTTTAATTCATTATTTTCTCCAGGACCACTGCTACTACCACGGCACTATTGTGAATGACAGTGAGTCAACGGTTAGCATGAGCACCTGCGATGGACTCAGGTAGGCAGCCCCACATTTCTACAGCATATACACTACCGTTCAAAAGTTTGGGGTCACTTAGAAATGTCCTTGTTTTCGAAAGAAAAGCAATTTTTTTGTCCATTAAAATAAGATAAAATTGATCAGAAATACAGTGTAGACATTGTTAACGTCAACAGTGAAGAGGCGACTCCGGGATGCTGACCTTCTAGGCAGAGCTGCAAAGAAAAAGCCATATCTCAGACTGCCAATCTTAATCTTTTCTTTTTATTGGCCATTCTGAGATATGGCCTTTTCTTTGCAACTCTGCCTAGAAGGTCAGCATCCCGGTCATTTTGAGCCTGTAATCGAATCCACAATTGCTGATGCTCCAGATACTCAACTAGTCTCAAGAAGGCCAGTTTTATTGCTTCTTTAATCAGCACAACAGATTTCAGCTGTGCTAACATAATTGCAAAAGGGTTTTCTAATGATCAATTAGCCTTTTAAAACGATAAACTTGGATTAGCAAACACAACGTGTCATTGGAACACAGGACTGATGGTTGCTGATAATGGGCCTCTGTACGCCTATGTAGATATTCCATTAAAAATTTGCTGTTTCCAGCTACAATAGCCATTTACAACATTAACAATGTCTACACTGTATTTCTGAACAATTTGATTATTTTTTATTTTAATTGACAAATAATTTGCTTTTCTTTCGAAAACAAGGACATTTCTAAGTGACCCCAAACTTTTGAACGGGAGTGTAAGTCCACAGTGAAACACTACCCCAAATCAGTTGTGTAATGTCTATTATATGTTTTTATATTAGGGGATATTTCAGAACAGCTGCCCAAAGGTACCTGATTGAGCCCCTGTCAGGGGGGGATGATGGCGATCACGCAGTGATGAAATATGAGGACCAGAGCTCCAAGCCTATGGTGTGTGGAGTCACCAACACTAGCTGGAATGCAGACTACCCTCCCATAACTAGCAGGAGCCGCTCTCGAGCCTCAGTAAGACATACAATCTATTAATATATTTGAAATGCCCCAATAAATATAGTCTGATGTGGTATCTGACATCAAACAGAAATAGCAGAACATTTCCCTAACAGGAAATGAGGTGTTCTGATGAAGGCCATAGATGGCTGAAAGGTCAACCTTTTTAACTTTGCTTGAATAAAACATTGAGTTTTTAATGGTGAGCGAGTGTTGCACCTTTTCCTTTTCAATGATGATCAAATGTAACCATATATATAACCACAATGATTTCCTGTTTATTAGGGTCCATCTCTACTTCAACAGCAAAAGTATGTTGAGCTCATCCTCGTTGCAGACAACCGTGAGGTAAGAACTTGCAGACAAATACGCCAGAAACACAAGTCCCACCTTTACCAGAATCAACACAATTGTCACGTTCGTTCATCGACGGGTCAGACCAAGGCGCAGCGTGATATGCATACATGTTTATTTGAAACGAATAAACAACGACAAAACAACAACCTAAACAAAACGTGAAGTCCAAGGTACACAAACAACATACCTCACAACGGAACAAGATCCCACAACCCACTAGTGCCAATAGGCTGCCTAAGTATGGCCCCCAATCAGAGAACGAGCGACAGCTGCCTCTGATTGGGAACCACACCGGCCAACATAGAAATGACTCTAGTTTGGCTTGTTTGTGTTTAGCCTGTGTTGAGCTTCACGTTGTTGTGAGTGTTTATTCGTTAATAAACATGTATGCATTCCACGCACTGCGCCTTGGTCTGACCCGTCTCTCAACGTTCGTGACAATTTCAATTGACTGATTTCCTTAGATGAACTGTAACTCAGTAAAATCTTAGAAATTGTTGCATGTTGCGTTTATATTTTTGTTCAGTATACAGTATCTAATGAGTCAGTAGTGAGTAATGCATTGAGAAACAGGATGTCCGCTGTTCTCTTGTGAGCACACTAAAACATGATGCTGTTTCAGTACAAGAACATGAAGAGTAACTTCGTAGAGCTGCGTAAGAGGATGTTTGAAGTGGTCAACTTTGTCAACATGGTGAGTCAATAACTGCAAGGGGGTAGTATTAGCAAACTGCAGTAAATCCCCTATAAGATCCGCAACAGGACCTACAGTAGGTGCTTTTAGCAACGCAGGTGTATTTACATACACTAGAGATGCTTTCAATTGTATTGGGTTGCACAAATACAGTCCATGGGAAGCCAGAAGTTAAATACAATTCCATTCCAACTCACTGTGCCGGTGGGAACAGCTCAGGAAGGTTGGTCATTATGATGGGGGGAATTTGAGACAAATTCAAATGTCAAAATAAAAGTCCCACACAAGTTTTTAATTTTATTCCCCATATGGCACACGTGCAGGACTTTTATTTTGACATTTGAATTTGTATTTGTATTTATTAGGGATCCCCATTTTTGTATCTTTGTATCTGTCCCATTATGGCGTCTGTGACAGGACGGGCAGCGCCATTGAGGCAATCTCCATTTTGAAGAAGTCCATTTTCTTCTACTACTATTTGTATTTGTATTCCTGCCAAGGCAGCAGCTACTCTTCCTGCGGTCCAAAAACATTTGTATTTGTATTTGTATTTATTATGGATCCCCATTAGTTCCTGCCAAGGCAGCAGCTACTCTTCCTGGGGTCCAAACATATTAAAACATATGACATTATTACACCACTACCTATCTACAATACAAAAGGTTTAATACCACCATACAACAATATCACAATGTGTGTGTATGCATGTGTCTATACCATTGTGTGTGTCTCTTCACAGTCCCCATTATTCCATAAGGTGTATTTTTACCTGTTTTTTTAAATCTGATTCTACTGCTTGCATCAGTTACCTGATGTGGAATAGAGTTCCATGTAGTCTTGGCTCTATGTAGTACTGTGCGCCTCCCATAGTCTGTTCTGGACTTGGGGACTGTGAAGAGACCTCTGGTGGCATGTCTTGTGGGGTATGCATGGGTGTCCAACAGACAGACAGCTCGGTACATTCAGCTTGTCGACACCTCTTACAAAAACAAGCAGTGATGAAGTCAATCTCTCTTCCACTCTGAGCCAGGAGAGATTGACATGCATGTCATTAATGTTAGCTCTCCGAGGTAAGTAGAGAGAAAATGGGTCTACAACAGATCCACGTTTGGATAGTCTGTTTAATAATACAATCCTTTAGTCCTGCCCACCGGCACAGTAAGTTGAAATGGAATTGTATTTAACTTCTGGCTTCCCATGGACTGTTTTTGTGCAACCCAATACAATTGAAAGCAAAACTAGTGTATGTAAATAGACCCGAATAGCTAAAAGCACCCTGCTGTCCGGTAACCCAATACCACCAACACCTCCATGTAAAAAGAAAATCTCACCTTTTTGTCTTCTGCCTGTGCTTGTACAGTACGTTTTCTTCACTGCCTTATGATGTCATTCAACTGAAATCTCACTATATTTTATCCCTATCAGTCATGAGACCCCAGTAAAAACGCCTTTTTATTTATCTGACCTTCATTTATCTGCATGTCCAGCCCTTATATTTAGCTTCACAATTAAGTGTTTAACCATTTTCTTTTCAGGACAACCAGGGCTACAAGTAGAATACAAAAACAGTTGCATTCATGAGTTTTATTGTCAAAAATAAATAAAAAGGTCAGCCAAAGCAAACACCTGATAAAAATGAATTTATATAAATGTTGTAAGTATAGAAATTGTTTGCTCAGTGGGAAATTAATATCCAACTAGACAACATTAAACGGGCTTACAGTGAGGGAAAAAAGTATTTGATCCCCTGCTGATTTTGTACGTTTGCCCACTGACAAAGAAATGATCAGTCTATAATTTTAATGGTAGGTTTATTTGAACAGTGAGAGACAGAATAACAACACAAAAAAATCCAGAAAAACGCATGTCAAAAATGTTATAAATTGATTTGCATTTTAATGAGGGAAATCAGTATTTGACCCCCTCTCAATCAGAAAGATTTCTGTCTCCCAGGTATCTTTTATACAGGTAACGAGCTGAAATTAGGAGCACACTCTTAAAGGGAGTGCTCCTAATCTCAGTTTGTTACCTGTATAAAAGACACCTGTCCACAGAAGCAATCAATCAATCAGATTCCAAACTCTCCACCATGGCCAAGACCAAAGAGCTCTCCAAGGATGTCAGGTACAATATTGTAGACCTACACAAGGCTGGAATGGGCTACAAGACAGCTTGGTGAGAAGGTGAAAACAGTTGGTGCGATTATTCGCAAATGGAAGAAACACAAAATAACTGTCAATCTCCCTCGGCCTGGGGCTCCATGCAAGATTTCACCTCGTGGAGTTGCATTGATCTTGAGAACGGTGAGGAATCAGCTCAGAACTACACGGGAGGATCTTGTCAATGATCTCAAGGCAGCTGGGACCATAGTCACCAAGAAAACAATTGGTAACACACTACGGCGTGAAGGACTGAAATCCTGCAGCACCCGCAAGGTCCCCCTGCTCAAGAAAGCACATATACAGGCCCGTCTTAAGTTTGCCAATGAACATCTGAATGATTCAGAGGAGAACTGGGTCTATAATAAATAAATAAATGTAAATGTAAACTGGGTGAAAGTGTTGTGGTCAGATGAGACCAAAATCGAGCTCTTTGGCATCAACTCAACTCGCCGTGTTTGGAGGAGGAGGAATGCTGCCTATGAGCCAAAGAACACCATCCCCACCGTCAAACATGGAGGTGGAAACATTATGCTTTGGGGGTATTTTTCTGCTAAGGGGACAGGACAACTTCACCGCATCAAAGGGACGATGGACGGGGCCATGTACCGTCAAATCTTGGGTGAGAACCTCCTTCCCTCAGCCAGGGCATTGAAAATGGGTCGTGGATGTGTATTCCAGCATGACAATGACCCAAAACACACGGCCAAGGCAACAAAGGAGTGGCTCAAGAAGAAGCACATTAAGGTCCTGGAGTGGCCTAGCCAGTCTCCAGATCTTAATCCCATAGAAAATCTGTGGAGGGAGCTGAAGGTTCGAGTTGCCAAACGTCAGCCTCGAAACCTTAATGACTTGGAGAAGATCTGCAAAGAGGAGTGGAACAAAATCCCTCCTGAGATGTGTGCAAACCTGGTGGCCAACTACAAGAAACGTCTGACCTCTGTGATTGCCAACAAGGGTTTTGCCACCAAGTACTAAGTCATGTTTTGCAAAGGGGTCAAATACTTTATTCCCTCATTAAAATGCAAATCAATTTATAACATTTTTGACATGCGTTTTTCTGGATTTTTTTGTTGTTATTCTGTCTCTCACTGTTCAAATAAACCTACCATTAAAATGATAGACTGATCATGTCTTTGTCATAGACTGATCATGTCTTTGTCAGTGGGCAAATGTACAAAATCAGCAGGGGATCAAATACTTTTTTCCCTCACTGTATTTATATAATGAATATGAATTCGGATGACAGAAATTATTAAATATTAAAGCATTAGACCTATCACTAAAAGCTTCAGTCATACAAAAGTTATACTTAAATCCGAACTGGTTCTCTAGCAAATTAGTAAGATTGTCTCACCCAATGTTCAAGAATGGCCTTTTTCCCTTTATTCAGATTACAACCTCTCACTTTCAGTTATTTGAAAAGGAAATAATCTCCCAAATATCACTATTTCTAAAACAAGCCATAGAAAGTTGGTTGCAATTTCAATTTAATCCTCCAGAAACGACAGAACAAATAATGCAACAAATATTGTGGTTAAACTCAAATTGATAAAAACACTTTTATTTTTGACAAAATGTTTAAAAAAGGTATAATATTCGTACCCGGGCCCCACCCCCTTGTTTTACAAACACCACTCTAGCTCAGCCCCCGTTAATCACCCTGACTAATTGGTTGCAGAAGAAATAGACGAATCCAATCGTACAACCCAGAAGTCTGTAGCTCAAATACAGCGTTTTAAAGGGGTTAGAACTCCAAAACATGCAGGCGTCATGGTGGGACTGTAGGAGTTAATTGTTTTCCAATGAACTGCTAGGGCCGGTTTCCAGGACACAGATTAAGCCTAGACAAAAAGGACAAAAAAGTAAACTCAACGGAGAATCTATCTACATTTGTTTTAGTCCAGGACTATGTTTAATCTGTGTCCGGGTAATCTACCCCTAATTGTTTTAATGGGGAGAGTCTCACCTCACCATGCAATTAATCTGCCTGCAGGTATACAAGCCCCTCAACACCTTCATTGCCTTGGTTGGTCTGGAGGTGTGGTCAGACAGCGATAAGATATCAGTGACTGCCCCTGCTGGTGCCACCCTGGATGCCTTTACCAAATGGAGGAACAGCGACCTGGCCAACACCAAGCACCATGACAACGCACACCTCATCAGGTAGGCCACGACGTACACAATTTATCAGGAAGGCCCCAACGCACACTTCATCAGGTAGAGCCCAACACACACCTCATTAGTTAGGCCCCAACACAAGGCTCATCAGGTAGGCCTGGACAAACACACCTTAATGTGGGCCACAATGCACACTTAATCATCTAACTCTGCGTTGCTTTGTGCATAACAGCCCTTAGCCGTGGTATATTGGCCATATACCACACCTCCTCTGGCCTTATTGCTTGGTCTGGAACGTTGTTATTCTTGATAGACCCATATTTAAGAATTCATAACATGGGTATTTGACAAGTATGGGTACTTGACATGTATACGTATGTGGGGTTGATATGTTTCTTGTTCCCTGTGTTTCAGTGGCATTGACTTTGAGGGATCGACGGTGGGTCTGGCCTTCATTGGGACTCTATGTTCAGGTCATTCAGCTGGGGTGGTGCAGGTAATTATTTGAGTGTGGTAATAGTACATTATTTGCATGAGGTGCATTTTAATACAGTGGAACAGTAACTCATATTCTATATCAATGTAATCTCTAACTTATGCATCCAGATCAGTTTCACTGATATAAAATCTCTTTTACAAAATAAATATGGTCCAACACATTCAGGTTTACTGAATGTTAACTATGTGTTTTACTACAGGATCATAACCCCAGGGCCATTGCCGTAGGGGCGACATTAGCCCACGAGATGGGCCACAACCTGGGCATGAACCACGATGACTCCAGTGCCTGTGCTTGTTCTGGGAATAGCTGTATAATGGCTGGGGCCCTCAGGTAAGGACTGGTTTAAGTTTTGAGATATAATCTTGTGACTAGATTTGAATGGTGTCAATGATAAACCATCTGATTGATTGTGTTTTACAAGGAAGAGGGAACCTGTATTAAAGAACACTTACAGGCATTGTTCTCAGCCCGTAACACACACAGAGCAGCCATATTGCAAAAACATTGACATGGAACATAGCTCATGAGACTATGTAGCAATAGCAAAGTGGTGTGTTACTGTGGTTATATTATATGAAAACGTAGCCTATTTGGCTAACTAAAGTGTTTCTTTCAGCTGGGATATCCCAAAGTCATTCAGTAGCTGCAGTAGTGTAAACTACGACCAGTTCCTGAATAATCGTAACCCTGAGTGCCTGCTGGACAAGCCAGACTACCGGAATGTGGAATCGACCCCAGTGTGTGGCAATGGCTTCCAGGAGAAAGGAGAGCAGTGTGATTGTGGCTCACTGGAGGTGAATGCACCTTTCATTTACATTCCTTACACCACCTTTTTGTATATTTTCTCTCATTATCCTAGATCAACAATGCACCGGTCAAATCATATAAAAGTATTTTGGTTCTCATGGAGTTAATACAAGGATGTCAAGTGATTACAAAATATATATAATTTTTTTTAATCAAAGCTAGCTTTTACTAAAATGTTAACATTAATCTATGACCGCATCTGATCAAATGTAGAGTACATTTATTTTTCAACAGGACAGATAAAGACAAACATTTCTGGGAATAAGTTTGACGCTTTGTCTGGTCTTGCCTGCTTTCCTTGGCTAGGGGCAAACATAAGGAATGTACATGACAAGCACAGACCTTGCCCGATCACTGATATATCTCCTCCACCGCCCACCTCAGAAAAACCTATGTAATTTTTCCAACAATTGTTTACAGACAGACTATTTCACTTATAATTCACTGTATCACAATTCCAGTGGGTCAGAAGTTTACATACACTAAGTTGACTGTGCCTTTAAACAGCTTGGACAATTCCAGAAAATTATGTCATGGCTTTAAAAGCTTCTGATAGGCTAATTGACATCATTTGAGTCAATTGGAGGTGTACCTGTGGATGTATTTCAAGGCCTACCTTCAAACTCAGTGCCTCTTTGCTTGACATCATGGGAAAATCAAAAGAAATCAGCCAAGACCTCAGAAAAGAAATTGTAGACCTCCACAAGTCTGGTTCATCCTTGGGATCAATTTCCAAACGCCTGAAGGTACGACGCTCATCTGTACAAACAATAGTACGCAAGTATGAACATCATGGGACCACGCAGCCGTCATACCGCTCAGGAAGGAAACGCGCTCTGTCTCTTAGAGATGAATGTACTTTGGTGCGAAAAGTGCAAATCAATCCCAGAACAACAGCAAATGACCTTGTGAAGATGCTGGAGGAAACAGGTATAAATGTATCTATATCCACAGTAGAACAAGTCCTATATCGGCAAAACCTGAAAGGCCGCTCAGCAAGGAAGAAGCCACTGCTCCAAAACCGCCATAAAAAAGCCAGACTACGGTTTGCAACTGCACATGGGGACAAATATTGTACTTTTTGGAGAAATGTCCTCTGGTATGATGAAACAAAAATAGAACTGTTTGGCCATAATGACCATCGTTATGTTTGGAGGAGAAAGGGGGTGCTTGCAAGCCAAAGAACACCATCCCAACCGTGAAGCACGGGGGTGGCAGCATCATGCTGTCGGGGTGCTTTGCTGCAGGAGGGACTGGTGCACTTCACAAAATAGATGGCATCATGAGGAAGGATATTGAAGCAACATCTCAAGACATCAGTCAGGACGTTAAAGCTTGGTCGCAAATGGGTCTTCCAAATGGACAATGACCCCAAGCATACTTCCAAAGTTGTGTTAAAATGGCTTAAGGACAACAAAGTCAAGGTATTGGAGTGGCCATCACAAAGCCCTGACCTCAATCCTATAGAAAATGTGTGGGCAGAACTGAAAAAGCGTGTGCGAGCAAGGAGACCTACAAACCTGTCTCAGTTACACCAGCTCTGTCAGGAGGAATGGGCCAAAATTCACCCAACTTATTGTGGGATGCTTGTGGAAGGCTACCCGAAATGTTTGACCCAAGTTAAATAATTTAAAGGCAATGCTACCAAATACTAATTGAGTGTATGTAAACTTTTGACCCACTGGGAATGTGATGAAAGAAATAAAAGCTGAAATAAATCATTCTCTCTACTATTATTCTGACATTTCACATTCTTAAAATAAAGTGGTTATCCTAACTGACCTAAGACAGGGAATTTTTACTAGGATTAAATGTCAGGAATTGTGAAAAACTGAGTTAATGTATTTGGCTAATGTGTATGTAAACTTCCGACTTCAACTGTACATGTCCATGCATAGTATGATAGCCATGCCTATATGGTAAGCAGGTATAAGACGCTTTGATTATAATTATCCACAGTTTACATTCCAGTAAGAGTTGGAGTTAGTTAAGCAGAGCAGTTTAGTTAAGCAGAGCAGTTTAGTTAAGCAGAGCAGTTTAGTCAAGTCAATATGTCCAGACCTGTTTGTCAGGCTGATAAGACACAATCTTATTATGTTCCTGTCTTGCTGAACCACTCCTCTCTTGTCAAGTCTTGTTTGCTTCAGATGCCTGTAATTCCAGTTTCTCTTGACGGCCTACTACAGTTCAATGTTTGTTTTACTTAGTATGTCTTACTGTGGTGTAATACACTAAGGGGTAAATATGTAGTGGGAAACCGCTTAGTATCTAGTCCAAGTCTACACATACACAGAGGCTTGACTATTTTGAGATACAGTATTTACATACTGATCTCTTTAAATCATTATCATAATGACATGTATGGTTTGATGTTGTTATAGGAGTGTACAAACCCATGCTGTAATGCCACCAGCTGCACACTGACTAAGGGCTCAGAGTGTGCTGCAGGAGCGTGCTGTGAAGACTGTAAGGTGAGAGCAGACCACAGTTCAACCATGCCTCTGCTCTGGGAGGATCTCAATTGCATACTCCTCTCTCCTCATCTCCTTCTTAATAAAAACCCATTGGATGAGAAAGCCAGAGGTCCCTCCCCTCTGATCTTCTCCTACAATGTGTTTTGAGAAAGAGACAAGGAGTTTGCAATTGAGATGTTCCCTCTGTCTGCTCTTTACTTCCTTCTGTGTTCCTTTGATACTAGAGCCTTCTTGTGGACATGCAGCAGACACGGATAACTATGTCAAAGATTGTTTGACTCAAATGTATAAGTACATTCAAGACATTTCACTTTCATTCTTTCATTTTACAAAACTTAAAAAGTAAAGGAATTACTGGAAGGAGAATATTTTCCATATCATCACACTAGAACAAATGCCATAGTCTTGAATACTTATTGTTTAGAACTAGTCTGGCAAAAGCAGCTCGCTGTGTCCCAAGTGGATCTGCATGTCAGCCAGGCTAGTTTAGGACTTCTATTTCAGCAAACAGAGTAGATTCAGAGTGAAGTTGCAGCATGACACCTCTTTCACCAACCTAATAAACTATGTTGCCATACTCATGGCAGTCGGCTGTGGGAAGACTATCAAGCTAGTGATACTAAACATGGCAACAACAACTCTCTCCACAGATCCTGTCCTCGTCCAGAGTGTGCAGAATGAAGCATGATGACTGTGACTTGGCAGAGTACTGCACAGGGAAATCAGCCGACTGTCCCGAGGACGTCTTCACCGTTAATGGGATTCCCTGTGATGGAGGACGGGGCTACTGCAACAATGGCCAGTGTCCACAGCACCACGACCAGTGTGTGAAAATGTATGGACCGTGTAAGTGAAAGCATTTCCTTCTGTCTCATCATCACTGAGGCACCTTTCATCTGTTTAGGTGATGTAGGTAGCTCTTCTGGTTCATATTCTCACACAGCAACCTTACAGTATAACTGTGGACACAGAGGACACAAACGGTAACTTCACTACTACTCTAAGGCATTGTGTAACATTGGGTGTTATCGCCTCCTCAGCTGCTGAAAACGCCAGAATGTACTGCTATGACCAGAACACCAGAGGACTGTACTACGCCTACTGTAGACGGCCTTCAAAGGACCAGTACATCCCCTGCCAGAGACAGTGAGTCTCGACAAGCAATACCATGCTATTTTAAGAAACAGTTTTTCCTACTCAGATTATAGTGTTCGTTTTTGAAGCAGTGTGTCACTGATATGATTTCCCTGTGGTTCTCCTCTGTAGAGATGTGCAGTGTGGGAAACTCTTCTGCAAGAACGGCAACGACAACCCCAACTACGGTCGCATGGTGATGTTCTCTGACTGCAAAGCCTCATTCTACG
The DNA here is from genome assembly GCF_020615455.1 of Coregonus clupeaformis. Lineage (NCBI taxonomy): Eukaryota > Metazoa > Chordata > Actinopteri > Salmoniformes > Salmonidae > Coregonus > Coregonus clupeaformis. The sequence goes on along the minus strand of NC_059209.1, from coordinate 28,884,486 downwards.
AGGATTACAACAGTGATCTTGGACAGGTGGACACTGGAACCAAGTGTAATGATGGGAAGGTATAGTGACTTTTTGGCTTTTCACGAGGCTTCTGTACCTCTAGCTGTGTTTTGGGGAAATGAAATGAGATGTCAGATTTAATGTGTACAGTGTTATTTTCTCTTAACCCTTATTCCCATTTCCCTGTCTTCTATTCTAAGGTGTGCAGCCAGAACGAATGTGTGGATCTTGAGACAGCCTACGGACCTAAAGTCACCAACTGCTCAGCACGATGTAAAGGACATGCTGTGAGTACAGTGCTTCAAGCGGCCTCCGTCTCTGGTATTTGTGAGCTTGGGGATGACTTACTTGGTCTCTGGCTCTTATAAGGAGCATAAGCCATTGACAAATGTCCTCCATCTCACTGGGTTTGGTGCAGATCTTTCCAGGTCACACCACTTGAGGACGTTCTCTCTCATCTCTGACTGGACTTTTCTCCTCCCCGTAAAATAGAATTGTAGAAAATCCATTGAAAATGTCCTTATAATAATGTGTGTGTTTCTGTGTTGTGCCACTACAGGTGTGTAATCACAAAATGGAGTGCCAGTGTGAGCCAGGATGGTTACCTCCCGGCTGTGATACAAAGGATCAAAACTTCAGTGGTCTCTCCAGAGGTAGGCCCTGTCCTGTGCATAAAGACATCCAGATTTTTTAAATAAAAAAATAAAAAAAATGGTTTCAATGGATAAAAGGGATAAGACTTTATATGTCAATACAATGTTACTAGAGTGTTACAGTGTTACTACACAGGTATTTGAGCATCTTCATGTAAAGTGTTGCCAATAGGTTTGGTCTGTGCTTTCATGTATTCAGCTCATAGACCTTGCCATAACAGTCTTCCTCTCTGTGTGATTGTAGAAGGAGTGATTGCCATTGCAGTGACAGTCACTCTGCTGCTCCTGGCTGCTATTGCTGGGGCAGTGGCTGTGTTCCTTAAGAAGAGACAACAGTCCCCCACTCTCCCTAGGTGAGTATACTAGGTGGACCTTACATTTACATTTAGTCATTTAGCAGACGCTCTTATCCAGAGCTACTTACAGTTAGTGAGTGCATACATTTTTCATACTAAACCATTTAAATAAACATTTATACATAGGCTTAGTGCCCAAACACATACACTATTCACTGCAACAAGATTATCCTTTTGATGAATTGAGATCTACTCAATTGCCAGGTCTCCCTTGTAAGAGAGGTCTTCCGACCTTAATGGAACTTCCTGGATAACTAAAAGGTTAAACTAATAAAAAGCGTCACTGTCTGTTCATCCACCAGCTACAATACTCAGCAGAACACCAGTGCAGTGTCCAACGACCGCAATAACAAACTGATAATCCCCAGCCAAAACAACGCTATGCCACAGCAGGTAATAACAGTGAAATACCTTTAAATTTATACAGTATCATTTCAATGTAGGGATTGGTTTATTTTAATTTTTTGTGTTGCCTGTTAGCTAATGCATCGCTTTACAATTTCCAGCCCAAGCGACCAAAGGGTGCTCCGCCCCCACCTGCTGCTAGCCAATCAGGAGCCCCAGTCTATGACTTCAGGGCAGCACGACAGGTAATGGTGATGTTTCTAGTGCTGTTTCCCTAGGTCTGGGATTTCCGAGACTAATATCTAGACAACAATAGTTAAAGGGATGGTTCATCAAATGTTAATGTTTGGATCAAATTCCTATTACCTGGCTTAAATTAAACAATTGTATTTATCCTCCAGGCATTGCGGCCCCCACCACCACGGGTCTGATGTCGCCATCGAGAGGAAACAGGAGGATCACAAACCTTACCAAGACCTCAAATGCAGGGCTGCAACTGCCAGGCCAGCCAGAGCTGAGTGCAGCCAGCGCATTGAGACCTCTCTTCTTTGGGTTTATTTTACAGATACCTAGACTAGAAACAGGTTTGCTCTTCCATCACATCTGAAGTAGCCTGCTCCCAGTCCCAGATCTCTTAGTGCTCTTGCCAAATCCATTGCTCATTGTTTGGCATGATAGCACAGACAGACTGTCACTCAGGCTACCTCTGAAGCCCCATGACTGCGTTTGTGCCAATGATGTGCAGATTGCAGGTTGGGCAAACTCGGTACAGTCACAAATGAGCCATGGACTGAGGAGTCCTCTTTATGAGGAACAGATGTCTTAAATTGCACTTTTTAGTATTTAATAGCCATATAATTTTATACCTGATTTGTCACTGCCATTTGAGGGAGTGAGTGCACAGTATGTGATATAATATGCAATTGATTTTATACTACTAAATATGCTGAATACTGTAAGCCAACAGTAAATTAATTTTATCAATAGTAAATATTACTGAGGGGGACAGACATTGCAGACTAAAGTAAACAAAAATATTCAATTACATGTGCACTCAAGTTTTCCTCGACTTCAAATTGAAGAAGTCCAGTGAGCAAGACCATTAACTTATGCATCTTTGCACAGCGTAGAACACTCCAAATGCTGCATAACAAACTGAGACTATTCTCAGTCACAGACTGGCTGTAATGACAGTATACCATTACTTGAGGAACATCATTTTCTATAACAATTCTGTTTCCACTATTTTCTTCTCTCTGATTGTACAAAAGGTACCACCTGATTAACATTTCAAGCATTAAAAAATATATATTTACATTTGACATGACGGTCCTGCTGATGTAGAATTGTGATATTTATAAACAACATTCAGGGCTCAACATTTAAACACTGAAGTACCCAATGACATGCATCCACCCATTCAACCTGACATGTAGAGAAATATATTAGCGACATGTAGTATAACTCAGATCAAGGGAGACTAGAATGTAACAAGAGCAATTGAAGCGAGAAAGCATCTAGCATACCATCCTCAAATCTGCAGAGCTAAAAACCCAGACAGCCAGGACAGGGAAACGCTTAGTATTTACATTTTATTTTTCAAGTGATTCATCTACATAGATCAAGATTTCATGGCCTCGCATGACAAGTACTGTACTCGACGAAAGGATTATTTTCATCCTTTTTACAGCTAGAGACTTTTGAATGACAAATACTTCTGTACATTCTGATAAATATTTAGAAACTAACAAGAGATCAGAAATACAGCCCTCCTCTACTCCCCCTAAGCCCTAGCTAACTTCACACCAAACCAACATTTCAAGCGGTTGTGAATGTGGAAAAAACTTTGATTTTTAAGGAGCATCTTTTGACCGTTTTCTGAACCCACAATACAGTAAAAGAGATGTTTTATTGTAAATAAGCATCTGGGCAGGACATTCTGATGGCCATTCTCCCCCACCAGTCACACACAGGTGTTGGTGTTTGTTTAGGAAGTGGCATGGCACATTAAAAGCAACTCGTTTAAAGCCAGATAATATATTATAAAAGGGAAAATTCACATGAGAATAACAAATCTTAATGCTTTTCTCAAATGATTGAAGACAATAGAATAACTACCTGTGACGGGAGGAGTGTCAGAAGCAGTTCTAGCCCCCCAAAAATCTAGGGCTAAAACTCTAAGCACCGGTTCATTGAGTCACAAGTCCTAAAGAATCAAGTCAATCCTTAAAGGGTTGGGAGCAGGTGTTACAAAAGCAGCCAGTCTTCATTCCTGCCATGGAGGTGATCAAGACCATAATAATCAGACACTCAAATTAAACATAGACGAAACATCAGGCATTACTTTTCTTTTACTGCATGATCAATGTAGTCTCTGTATGCTCCCCAGCTTTGCACTACCACCGATACTGAGAATTGTGTCAGTCCGTGGGAGACATGATAAAGAGAGCTGCTAAAGAGAAAGGAAATTCCAAAACATCAATCTTCACAGCATCATTGAGAATGACTCAATTTACTACTCTTCGGGCTACAGCATGCCTCAAACTGCTAGCAACTAAAACATTTGATTGGAGCCCAGCTTTCCCTTACGCTCATCACACTGGAGTCATCTAACGCATATGCATCAAATCAACAGTAGATGGAGACACCGACATAGCTTTTGTCAAGAAACCCAAAAAACATCCTTTATGTAGTGATGACCAGAGAGCAATATGAAATCAAACTAAGTGTCATTAATATTATAACATAGAAATCTTATCTAAAATATAAAATAATGAACACAGAGTTTCAGTTCATTTTGGGACGATATGAGCTGCTTTCCCATCTGCTCCATGGGAAAGATTACTCCTCCATCTTGAGAAGAGGACACTGGTTGTTCTTCCTTGATATTAGGTTGGTAAGTATGTTTCTTCACCATGTACCATGAAGACTTCTTTCCCTCAGCTCAATGTCCCAGAAAAGCTAACCCAAATGGGAGCGCCGCCACCACCACCAAGTCTTCTTGGAGATGAACCAATACATACTGTACACCTATATCCCTTTTGAATCAGACTTTGGTTTTGCAGAAGATGATCCAAATATATTACATAACCCCCCCCAGCTGCTTTCAGTTAAACACACTGGTAAAACTGTTGGTTGGTGACAGCCTGCAAGCAACAAACTGTCAAAACCCTATCCAGAACACATAAAACCAGAGAAACTAACCACCATCCACAGATACGTCACATCAATAATCGTAGCAAGCTAGAATCAATTCTTCCATTTGACATATAGTTTGGAAATGTACATTTACATTCGAGTCATTTAGCAGATGCTCTTACCCAGAGCAACTTACAGGAGCAATTAGGGTTAAGTGCCTTGCTCAATGGCACAGACAGATTTTTCACTTAGTCGGCTTGGGGATTCGAACCAGCAACCTTTCGGTGACTGGGCCAATGCTCTTAATAGCTAGGCTACCTGCCGCCCCAGGGCAGTTTCTCAAGGATTGACTAAAGGTTGTAAGATTAAACCCCGTTTACCCTAACTTCAAAATACAGGAGGAACACGTTGACCCAAAGCAGCTCTAAATAGCATTCAGTGTTCAAGGTTTCAACCAAGAAATTTGACAAAAAAAAGAAAAGTTGCAGGTGTTTTTACTGAACTTCTGCTGGAGGTATAAAATAATATTCTGCAATGCCGTCTCAAATCTAGTTCCCTTAACTATTTTCTCTCCAGTTAATACACATCATAATATAATTTAAATATAAATTTATGAGGAGCACACACTGTCGATTTTCCCTTGCGAAACACATAAAATAATAGAAAAACTTGAATTGACTAAGAACGGATAATAAGGTCTCCTTCAATAGCTACCTCATTCATCAACTCAAATTTACAAAATGGTCTTTATGGTTTTCGCTCTGACATTTACAGTGAGGGAAAAAAGTATTTGATCCCCTGCTGATTTTGTCCGTTTGCCCACTGACAAAGAAATGATCCGTCTATAATTTTAAATGGTAGGTTTATTTGAACAGTGAGAGACAGAATAACAACAAAAAAATCCAGAAAAATGAATGTCAAATATGTTATAAATTGATTTGCATTTTAAATGAGGGAAATAAGTATTTGACCCCCTCTCAATCAGAAAGATTTCTGGCTCCCAGGTGTCTTTTATACAGGTAACGAGCTGAGATTAGGAGCACACTCTTAAAGGGAGTGTGGCTGGATTGGGCTACAAGACCATCGCCAAGCAGCTTGGTGAGAAGGTGACAACAGTTGGTGCAATTATTCGCAAATGGAAGAAACACAAAATAACTGTCAATCTCCCTCGGCCTGGGGCTCCATGCAAGATCTCACCTCGTGGAGTTGCAATGATCATGAGAACGGTGAGGAATCAGCCCAGAACTACACGGGAGGATCTTGTCAATGATCTCAAGGCAGCTGGGACCATAGTCACCAAGAAAACAATTGGTAACACACTACGCCGTGAAGAACTGAAATCCTGCAGCGCCCGCAAGGTCCGCCTGCTCAAGAAAGCACATATATAGGCCCGTCTGAAGTTTGCCAATGAACATCTGAATGATTCAGAGGAGAACTGGGTGAAAGTGTTGTGGTCAGATGAGACCAAAATCGAGCTCTTTGGCATCAACTCAACTCGCCGTGTTTGGAGGAGGAGGAATGCTGCCTATGACCCCAAGAACACCATCCCCACCGTCAAATATGGAGGTGGAAACATTATGCTTTGGGGGTGTTTTTCTGCTAAGGGGACAGGACAACTTCACCGCATCAAAGGGACGATGGACAGGGCCATGTACCGTCAAATCTTGGGTGAGAACCTCCTTCCCTCAGCCAGGGCATTGAAAATGGGTCGTGGATGGGTATTCCAGCATGACAATGACCCAAAACACACGGCCAAGGCAACAAAGGAGTGGCTCAAGAAGAGGCACATTAAGGTCCTGGAGTGGCCTAGCCAGTCTCCAGACCTTAATCCCATAGAAAATCTGTGGAGGGAGCTGAAGGTTCGAGTTGCCAAACATCAGGCTCGAAACCTTAATGACTTGGAGAAGATCTGCAAAGAGGAGTGGGACAAAATCACTCCTGAGATGTGTGCAAACCTGGTGGCCAACTACAAGAAACGTCTGACCTCTGTGATTGCCAACAAGGGTTTTGCCACCAAGTACTAAGTCATGTTTTGCAGAGGGGTCAAATACTTATTTCCCTCATTAAAATGCAAATCAATTTATAACATTTTTGACATGCGTTTATCTGGATTTTGTTGTTGTTATTCTGTCTCTCACTGTTCAAATAAACCTACCATTAAAATTATAGACTGATCATGTCTTTGTCAGTGGGCAAACGGACAAAATCAGCAGGGGATCAAATACTTTTTTCCCTCACTGTACCATTGTTATAAGGTCAGTATGCTTATACATTTAAACATCTTAGAAATGTACGATTTCATTAAATTGTAGCTATGACATAATATACCTAATATAATTAATTTAATAAATAAAATATGTTTCTTTTTTTATATGTTGTACTGAAACCATTCTCCCAGTGCTGTGCTGTCTTTTCTACCCACATGTCCTGTGCCTGTCCAACTGTATAGGCCAGCTGAGGGCAGATTCTCAATGGGACAGAGAGAAAAATAAAGATTAAGAGAGAGATTACGTGAGAATGTGGGAAGGAGGGAGTGAGTTAGAGAGACAGAAAGACAGTTTGGGTGTATGAGACAGGGCCATGGGCTGGTGGCTGAAACCATTCTCCCAGTGCTGTGCTGTCTTTTCTACCCACATGTCCTGTGCCTGTCCAACTGTATAGGCCAGCTGAGGGCAGATTCTCAATGGGACAGAGAGAAAAATAAAGATTAAGAGAGAGATTACGTGAGAATGTGGGAAGGAGGGAGTGAGTTAGAGAGACAGAAAGACAGTTTGGGTGTATGAGACAGGGCCATGGGCTGGTGGGGATGAGAGGGTCTCTCTCTCCAGGTCTAGTCTGTGCCGTTCTTGGGGGCGTTTGGGTTGACTGGCTGCTGGCCATCCTTGCGTGGGGGCATCCTCTCGTTGACTTTGTCCAGGCTCTGTGCCTCCGCAAAGTCCTTGATCTTCCTTGTGGGAGAGAAGCCTTGAATGGCTGGACGGAAAAAATGAAAGACAGAGGGACAATTAGAAATCAAAGGAAACAATGCTTTGAATGCTTCAACTTTAATTGTTCGTGAAAAATAGTTAGCGATCTATACTGAACAAAAATATAAACGCAACAATTTCATTGACTTCACTGAGTTACAGTTCATATGAGCAAATCAGTCAATTGAAATAAATTCATTAGGTCCTAATCTATGGATTTCACATGACTGGGAATACAGATATGCATCTGTTGGTCACAGATACCTTAAAAAAAATGGGCCTCAAGATCTCGTCATGGTATTTATGTGCATTCAAATTGCCATCGATAAAATGCAATTGTGCTCGTTGTCTGTAGCTTATACCTGCACATACCATAACCCCACCACCACCATGGGGCAGTCTGTTCACAACGTTGACATCAGCAAACCGCTCAACCACTTGACGCCATACACGTGGTCTGGGGTTGTGAAGTCGGTTGGACGTACTGCCAAATTCTCTAAATCGGCGTTGGAGGCGGCTTATGGTAGAGAATTTAACATTCAGTTCTCTGGCAACAGCTCTGGTCGACATTCCTGCAGTTAGCATGCCAATTGCACGCTCCCTCAAAACTTGAGACATCTGTGGCATTGTGTTGTGTGACAAAACTGCACATTTTAGAGTGAGTGGCCTTTTATTGTCCCCAGCACAAGGTGTACCTGTGTAATGATCATGCTGTTTAAATCAGCTTCTTGATATGTCACACCTGTGAGGTGGATAGATTATCTTGGCACTGGAGAAATGCTCACTCACAGGGATGTAAACAAATTTGTGCACAACATTTGAGAGAAATAAGCTTTTGTGCCTATTGGAAAATGTCTGCGATTTTTTATTTCAGCTCATGAAACCAACACTTTACATGTTGTGTTTATATTTTTGTTTAGTATATTTTAAGGATCTGCAATAAGGAATTGCAGGTAAAACCTGCAAAATGAACCCATTTAGAGCTTTTTTGAGCACATTTTCTCAGTTTTGCCTTGATTCGGTCAAATTGTATGTCCTTAGTGAACTCCAGGTTATTTTGTTACCAAATGCAGGTAATAGCTGACAGTCCTTAGACTGAAAACAGTGCAGACAGACAGATGTACATTGAATACACAGAAAAACAGCAAGTCGAATGGACAGAAACACTGTACTGTTGGCAAAACCACTGAACAAGCTACAACATCTCTCAGTGAATGTGAGACTTACTGTAACATTCCAAGTCCCAAGGAGAAACCACAAAGAAAACATGGGCAAACCAGAGATATACAGTAAGTAACTATTCAAATTTTTTTCGAAATATTTCAAAAAATGTGAACATTTAGAATAACAGGAAAATAACACCCTAAAATGGTAGTTTTAGAGTTGATTTTAGGATAATGTGATCTACAAAACTGCACTCATAGAAATGGGCACTCTTGCACAACCAGAGATCTGCAGTTTTAACTAACAGCTGAAGTGGCACAAACACCTCAACACTTCTCCTCTTAACATCAGTGAGAAATGAATCATTGTAAGGCAAGGCAAACAGTGGTACTTAAAACATGCTCTGATAAACATAATATCAATGTCATTTGACAGAAACCAAACTACCTATACTACTTCAAAATGTGCATGCGGTCAAAGAGAGTATCTGAGTGCTAAGATAGTAATGTGTCAACAGGAGCAGACATTGATAGTATCAACAGCTAAGCAGCATAACAGGATTAGACTGAAAATATCCCTGGATAGCCAGGAGGTGGTAGGTTCTATCTGAGCTCTATCTCCACAAATGTTTTCATGGCTCGCTTGCCCCTCTGCAGCAGACATATGGTGAGCAATATGTTTGGAACATCAAATCGCAATACATATCGGCACCTAAGCATCGTGAGGTCCCTGGCAATTCCCAGCCCTAATCTCCATTGAGCCTCCCTAGGCTATCAGAGTCTTCGCTGGCTTTGCTCAGGGACCAGCTGCCTGGACCAGTGGCAAGGAACCCAGCTACCTCGGCTCTCACCCATGTGGCCTCTGCCAACAGATGTTTGTCTACAAGTCACTGCTAGGACTAATGTCTGACTCTCTGTATCTGTAACTACAGTATATCTATCTGTGAAGACTGTTTAGGCTTTGCCTTTATGTTATCATGGTCCACATCGTGTAAAGCCCCTAGGAATAATGTAACTATCAGGTGCATGTTGAGGTTCAAGTTAAAGTCTTTCCTGCCAAATGGAGAGCCCCCTGCTTGGGCATTTGAGTCCTGTCATGTACACTACATGACCAAAAGTATGTGGACACCTGCTTGTCGATCAAGTTCTTCCACACCTATCTCAACAAACCATTTCTGTATGGAAATTGTTTTGTGCACGGGGGCATTGTCATGCTGAAACAGGAAAGTGTCTTCACCAAACTGTTGCCACAAAGTTGGAAGCACATAATCGTCTAGAATGTCATTGTGTGCTGTAGCGTTAAGATTTCCCTTCACTGGAACTAAGGGGCCTGAACCATGAAAAACAGCCCTAGACCATTAATCCTCCTCCCCCGAACTTTACAGTTGGCACTATGCATTGGTACAGGTAGCGTTCTCCTGGCATCTGCCAAACTCGGATTCGTCCGTTGGACTGCCAGATGGTGAAGCGTGATTCATCACTCCAGAGAACTGGTTTCCACTGCTCCAGAGTCCAATGGCGGTGAGCTTTACACCACTCCAGCCGACGCTTGGCATTGCGCATGGTTGTCTTAGGCTTGTGTGCGGCTGCTCGGCCATGGAAACCCATTTCATGCAGCTCTCAACTAACATTTATTGTGCTGGATTTTCTTCCAGAGGCAGTTTGGAACTCTGTAGTGAGTGTTGCAACAGAGGACAGGTGATTTTTACTTGCTATGCGCTTCAGCACTTGGCGATTCCGTTCTGTGAGCTTGTGTGGCCTACCACTTCGCGGCTGAGCCATTGTTGCTCCTAGACGTTTCCACTTCACAATAACAGCACTTAGTTGACCGGGGCAGCTCTAGCAGGGCAGACATTTTACGAACTGACTTGTTGGAAAGGTGGCATCCTATGACGTTGCCAAGTTGAAAGTCACTGAGCTCTTCAGTACGAGCCATTCTACTGCCAATGTTTGTCTATGGAGATTGCATGGGTGTGTGCGCATTTTATACACCTGTCAGCAACTGGTGTGGCTGAAATAGCTGAATCCACTAATTTGAAGGGGTGTCCACATACTTTTGTATATATAGTGTATGTTGAGTAGTAGCAGGCACTGGTAATGCAAGAGCAGCCATTTTGCAAAGTACACCAATCCATGACACACACACACAGTGCACGTACAACAAGAATAACAAAAGGAACATTTAAAACGTCACAAAAACAGGAGTGCACAGAAAATTTAAGGCGGGCCCCATTTGAAAGGTTAAAAGTTACACAACAAGGACAACACACACTGAGGGAGGGATCCGGGGACCGCTTGCGTACCTTTGGCCTCCGCGGCCTCAGCGGCAGCTATGTCAATGTGAGTAGTGGTGAAAAGGAGAAAAGTGAGTCATCAATGCAGAGAACCAGATAACATCAATCACAGAACAGACAGTAAGAGCCAACCAACCAGGAATACAGGTTATACATGCTTCTAAAGGCTACTTACAGAGAGACGGTACCATTCAAATACACCTCAAACACTTTTCAGTGTGATAAAAGAGAGTCTGCGTCCTTATTATTTTAGGACTAGGAGCACCCACAAGGCTCTGGTCAACAGTAGTCCACTATAGGGAACAGAGTACCATTTAGGACACATCCAGAGAGAGAGCGGCCTGCAGGAGATCTAGGATGGTGCTGGCTGCTGTTAAATGGTCATGAGGGCTTAGATGTGGACGGACAGAGAGATGAGGGTGACTTTTAAGAGCAGTGAGCAGGCCTCTTATTGGGTTATTCTGGATCTTGTCATGGGAACATAAATCGAATGATGAAGTCTGCTGGGAGGAGAAGGGAACTGATTTCCTGTGAAGTCAATTAAGGCCCCTTGCTACATCTCACACACATCACATCGTCTTAATGAAATGTGTTTAGGCTCAGTTCTCAAAGGAACACGTGTGATGATGACAACTGTGGTGAGATGACAGGTTTAATCTTTCTATTCAACTTGTTCTTAATGGAGGTGCTCTGTTACTGGTGTCACTCTCAGAATAACACATGGTGAATCTAGCTCAAAGACCATAACAGAGGGCTGAATAGAATAGCTAAAGTAAGGCATTTCCCTCTTTAGTTTTCAAAGAGAACTGTCACTGCAGTCAAACCGGCTCAGCATTCCCCTAAATGTCACCAGAGCACTGTCAGGTAGCAGTGAAGACATACAACAAACAGGGGATGTAATGAACCAGAACACACATCCTATCCAGGGTTTTAACTTGGCCAGCCAGCCCAGCCACCTCAATGTTAAAGCCTTGGTCTGACTGGAGGGGCGACAGACACAGGGTGCTTCCCAATTACTAATAGGGGTCTGGTCATAAGTAGTGCACTCTATTGTGAATAGGATGCCATTTGGGACGCAGAAAAAGACAGACAATGGCATTCTGGTAAAGGTCACGTCATGTGGTTTCTCTCTGAGTGCTCACAGCTTTGTGGCTCCGTTCACTACACCTCCGCCTCGCCTGGGAGGAGACCAGCACCCAACATGCCCTTCTCTCCTTCCTGCTGACAGGCCAGGTGTGTGTGTGTTCCCCCACTGGCTGGGCTGGTTGACCTTTAGATCAGGGCTACGGCCACATCAGTGACAGGCGGCTCCGATCTGACCCCCCGCACGCCCGCCCACAGCTCAGTCCCCCTCCCCCTCTACCCCACGGGGACGTCTGGCTTGATACAGAGCCCCAGACAGACAAAGGTTGTGTCCCAAATCACAACATATTCCCTTTATAGTGACCAGTGTGGCCCATAGTAGCCCAGTGAGCTAGTGGAGTGAGGGCAGCCGTCTAACATGATGTTCATCTACTGTATATTAACAAAGACCACGTGTAGGCTTCAGCGGCAGTGATGGTTTCCATCTCCACTGCATCATGGAAGACGGAAAGCAGAAGAGCAGGATCTATTATGTTTTTTCCAAAGTGAACTTATGTAAAAATGCAAAAACATTGAGCGAACTGTACATCCTTCAGTTTACTGTGTGGCTGGGGTAAGGCTGTGTCGTTAGTGCAGGGAGAAATGACAGTGTTAATGGCATGACACCCCAGGGCCCTCTGAGGGTAAGGCATGGGGGACGGGTGGAGCTGGGGGCATCAGAGAGAGAGAAAGAAGGACAGAGACAGCAGGGTGAGGGAGGAGAGGGGAGGGTGAGGGAGGAGAGGGGTGGGTGAAAGAGACTTACCGGTCTGCAAGGTCTGTTTGCCCCCTGATAACACTCCTAGAGGCAGCGACCCAGTGGGGGTCAGTCCTTTGAGTGTCAGCACACTCTCACTCTCCTCCCTGAAGAGCGAGAGAGGAGAAAGAGAGAGAGGAGAAACACCTTAGAGATCCAACAAAGCTTTCAGTAACTACATCCGTTAAAAACACTCCTCATTTCTGTTCATACTGAGCTGTAGCTACTAGCTACTGTAGCATCGCATGATATCCCTGTATATGGGCCACTGTGAAAGACAGAAATAGGCCTACATATAGAACACGTGGATTATATGATCTCTGTGCTGATCTGCATCTCCCTTTCCCCATTGCATTTGTGTGGCAGGCCAATGTCATTACACAGCCTCACCACGTGCTGTGTTGTGACTGTTGCCTGCTCATTAATCCTCATGGGGAAGCAGCACTGTGTTTTCAAACATGACTTCATTGTGCACTCAACTGACTTCAGTCATGTCATGAACTAGACTCAAGTCTAAACTAAAAATAGACTTCAGTCTACTCCCAACCTCAACCCAATTCACTCCAAGTCTGACTTTTGCTTTTTTTTTTATGTGACGCAAGGTCTTGAGTCTTTGGGTGTGTCTGAAATGGCAAACTATTCCCTAAAGTGTACTGCTTATGGCGAAAGCCCTATGGCACTGGTCAAAAGTAGTGCACTATACAGGAAACCGGGTGCAATTTGGGACACAATTTACGCTGTCAGGTGTGATGCTGAGAGAGAGAATGTCTCACCTGAGAACAGAGAAGACTCTGGCCATCTTACCGATGGCTCGGATCTTATTCCGAATCACCTCTTTGCGTACTGCTGGGATTCCACCGTCTTCTCATAAAATACAAGAAAAAAAATATCCTAAGCATTTGGTTGTTGGAGATTTCATATTGCATTGTAATGGTTTCTACCGTTTACATACACTGAGTCTACAAAACAAAACATTAGTCCATGCCCTGACGAATTGAGGCTGTTCTGAGGGCAAAAGGGTGTGCAAATCAATATAGGAAGGTGTTCTTAATGTTTTGTACACTCAGTGTAGTCTGACATTATCATAGGGAAGAGATAAGGACAGTGGGGAAAAGTAAGGGAGCCAAAGGGGAGGAGGGGGGAGGAGGGGAGGAGGAGAGCTCCGTCAGATCTCCGTCAGATCTCCAGGGAGTCCTGAGATCTCCGAGCTGAACTCCAGACATATGAGAGACTGTGTTTCTGACTGTGCTATTATGACATGCTGTGGATAAACCAGCTACCAGCTTTACCTTCTTAACACTCTAGAAATAATGTGGAGGGGTGTGTGTGCGTGTATGTGCGTGTGACAAAGAGATAGTGTTGGGGGTTGAAGTGCCTCATTAAAAACAGAAGGGCTGCTTTGCTTTTAATTGTATGTTAACCCAGGTGTACGTTTTGCACCCTGTGGGCCAGCGGGGGTTAAATCCTGGCTGTGCCTCTTACCTTCACACAGGTCGTCTCCTTCCGACATGAGCTCATCATCAGAGCAGATGTTCAGCACGTTCACCAGCATCTCTGTCACTGTGGGGAGGGGAGAGGAGGCACCACTACAACTCAGATTAGCACCACCACCAAAACAGTCTTTGCTGCATCTTTTTGAGTGCAGACCTATTACGCTAGAATGTGCCAATGCTCATTTCTGGCATTCTACTCCACATTCTTAACTCTGAAACAACACCGAGTTGGGACGGCGACCACGTGCATACCTTTCTCTCCAACAAAGGGCAGAGACCATGTGAAGACGTCCATGAAGTTGGGCAGCCAGTAGGGGTGGGGGGAGCAGTTAAACTGACGAATGTTCATCACATTGTTCTCATACTTTAATACAGCAGCTGGAAGTCAGAGCAAGAAGAACAAATTAATGATCAACTTAGCCATTCTGACAAACTAAATGTATCACTGGCAAAAGTAGCACTTGTTACACATTGGCAAATTGTTGTCATATTTTGGAGACAGCCCAAGTAGACCTGGAGAGGCAGAATTAAGGCCAGACCGAGAAGAGGGGAATGCCAATCCCAGCCAATTGGCAAAACAGCTATACAACACTATGCATAAAAACAAATCCACACAGATCACTGTCTTGATATAAGGAGTATGCAAACCTTTGTTGTTATACACATCTAGGTAATTTGGTGCTGAGAAGATTGTAATTAATGAAGGAAAGCCTGTAGTCTGGCTTTTTCTGTACATACGATACCTGGGATGAGAAAGACAAAATGACTTAAGTTTGACAACACAATAGTGGAGTGCAGAAAATGACTTATGTAATATTAAGTGATAAAAAAACAGTGAAACGTACCCTGCATCCTGTGCTTCGTGTGCTCTTATTACCGACAACAAGTTATTATTTATCAGAAAGTCACATACAGCCGGGTAACTGCAAGGCAAGACGGAGAGAAAACCCCCAGCCTATTAGAACAGCCAGTGGAATAAAATCTGGACCTCAGAGTCACTCTGGCAACCATGCAATGTGAGAAATGACAGATTATTTGAGTAACACCATTAGAAGCGTTCTCTGGCAGTTCTTTACTTTTGGAAATACATTTAGAATCCCAGTCAGTCTCTTGCCCTCTGGCCTGGGAGGTAGGCAGGGATAATGAACTAGTGAGGCCAGAGTAGAGCAGAGCAGGGCCAAGGCTGTGGTATTTATGGGTTCTGATAGCTGCTCCAGAGGCAGTCAGGAGAACAGGAGGCCACACCTACAGCCAGAGATCCGTCCCAAATGGCACCCTATATAGTGCACTACTTTTGACCAGGGCCCTATAGGGAATAGGGTGCCATTTGGGACGGATCTTGATGTGGCTGCTGGGCTGGCTTTTACTCCCGAGTGGCGCAGCGGTCTAAGGCACTGCATCTCAGTGCTTGAGGCGTCACTACAGACCCCCTGGTTCGATTCCAGGCTGTATCACAACCGGGTGTGATTGGGAGTCCCATAGGGCAGCGCACAATTGGCCCAGTGTCATCCGGGTTTGGCCGGTGTAGGCCGTCATTGTAAATAAGAGTTTGTTCTTAACTGACTTGCCTAGTTAAATAAAAGGTTAAATAAAATTAAAATAAATGACTGGGGTTTATATGACCCCGCTCCAGAGACCGGTCAGTCAATTAGCGGGCCACCTGAATTTAGTTAGCATCCGTGGAACAAACCTATGCCATCTGGAAAGGTCAACAGTGTACAGAGATATAGGCTAGTAAAGCTGGGGAGACAATGCACTGGCGCTGTCAATACCTTATAGTCCACTCACAAACTGTACCATTTGGATTTATTAAGGAATCCCCATTGGCTGCAGCTACTCTTCCTGTATGGAACGTCGTTTGGGTCTTTGTGTGTCAAAAAAGATACACGTCAAATAACACTATTTGAAGTTTCAAATAAGCTTGTTGACCAATCAGGACCTGAATATGTCTGCACGTCACATAATATTTTAAGGCGTTCATAAATTGTTTACGTAGTTATTACACATTGATTACACTATCACAACGATTCATCGATACGTTTGCTATGACGCTGGTAAAGTTCTCGTGCACACACGGTGATGTCATTAAAAAAGCTAGCTAGCTGATGGATGCAAACAATGTTATTCCCCAAAAACATAGCAAAATGACAATCTGTTTCAGTAGCTATAGTTAGTTAGCTATCTAGCTAGGTGTAATCATCTAAAATAACCCTAATTTTTAAGACAGTTCTTATTTGATTCATGGTGGTCGGACCCATCTATGTGAACCTAGCCACAATAAAGATTTGCCACAATAGTGGACTTTGCAGTTAGCCTTCAAAATAAACGTATGTAATTGACAGTGATGCAAATGAATACAAGTAGTAGAATTATGCCATAATTGAATAGATCATGCTAAACGAAGTTGGAATGTTATATAAAATCAACAAAAGACAATTTGTTAATTTGACAAAAATCTGTTCAAATCACACTGGATGTATTATACTTTAGAATTGCATTGGAGGCATACTTATTTCACTGTACAGCCTTACATATGGACTGTGGATCAATGACATGGGGTATCAGTCTACTCGGTGACACCCAGAGAACATTAATGTCGTAGCTCTTATTGCGGGACTCCGAAACAACTGAATTGAGACATTTATTGTACCAGTCAACCTACTATGTGTATTGAACAGTATTCCAGAGGAAAAACAATACAACATGGTGTTTTGGAGTCTGATAACTCTGAGGACGACGTTGGGAAAAAAGCTATTGGGTACTGAGTAGACTGATACCCCATTTCATTCATCCCAAATCCTTAAGTAAGGCTGTACTGTGCAATATGAATGTCAATACGCACAATAGGCTGACTGGGGAGGTGATTTCCCACAGCCAAAGTCCTGCAATAAGAGCTACGACACTAATATTTACAAACTCTTCACAGTTGTGTTCTGTGGGTGTCACCGAGTAGACTGATACCACATTTCATTGCTCCACATTACAACACTCCAACCTTGTTTAACATTATCTAGTCTAAATATGGCATGTTTCCACCCATTGTAACCTTCTGCATTACTTTCAAATGGGGACTTTTATTTTGAAGGCGAAACGCAAATTCCACTATTGTGGCTAGCTTCACAACACATAACTTGGTCTGGTCAAGCCATACTTGCCAGATGAAGCTAGCTGGCTGCTTATAACGTTAGTTTTGGGCAACGGGGTTAAGTAACTGGCTACCGAGTTACTTCAATAGGAGAACAAGTGGCTACCTAGCTAATACTTACTCAAATGGATTCCTAAATCATTGCTAAGAAAATTGAAAATGACTGCAGTTTCTACTGGTCATTGTTTCCAGGCTGGTTGCATTGGTGCTAGCTAGGTACCAAGCTAAAGCTAGCTACCCCAGAAGTTGCTATTAACATCTGTATCAAAGATATTTGCAAACATTTTTGATCCTGCTCGTTTGATCCTGATCTAATTTCAAATGCTCACACAAACGTTTTCCCATTCGGTCGAACAAATAATGCCTTATTACCAACGCAGTATTGTACAGCTTTGACAGTGATCGTAATGGTGGCGCTTGGCTTGCACGTGCAAATTCAGCACACACAGCATTCTATAATAGAATTGTGTTATTTGACGTGTTATTTGACGCAAAGACCCAAACGGTGTTCCATATTCCCGGGGTCAAGCAACATTAAGGAAGTTAAATACAATATAACATTACATTTCATAACACATTAAGTGTGTTCCCTCAGGCCACTACTCCACTACCACATATCTACAATACAAAATCCATGTGTACGTGTCTAGAGTCTTATCATGTGTATGTGTAAGCGTGTCTGTGCCTGTCTGTGTGTCTCTTCACAGTCCCTGCTTTTCCATAAGGTGTATTTTTATCTGTTTTTTAAATCTGATTCTACTGCTTGCATCAGTTACCTGATGTGGAATAGAGTTCCATGTAGCCATGGCTCTACGTAGTACTGTGCGCCTCCCATAGTCTGTTCTTGACTTGGGGATTGTGAAGAGACCTCTGGTAGCACATCTTGTGGGGTATGCATGGGTGTCCGAGCTGTGTGCTAGTAGTTTAAAAAACAGACACCTCGGTGCATTCAGCATGTCAACACTTCTTACAAAAACAAGTAATGATGAAGTCAGTCTCTCCTCCACTTTGAGCCATGAGAGATTTATATGCATATTATTAATGTTAGCTCTCTGTGTACATTTAAGGGCCATCTGTGCTGCCCTGTTCTGAGCCAATTGTCATTTTCAGAGGTCCCTCTTTGTGGCACCTGACCACAACTGAACAGTAGTCCAGGTGCGACAAAACTAGGGCCTGTGTTGATAGTGTAGGTAAAAAGTCAGAGCAGCGCTTTATTACGGACAGACTTCTCCCCATCTCAGCTACTGTTGTATCAACATGTTTGACCATGACAGTTTACAATCCAGGGTTACTCAAAGCAGTTTAGTCACCTCAACTTGCTCAATTTCCACATGATTTATTACAAGATTTAGTTGAGGTTTAGGGTTTAGTGAATGATTTGTCCCAAATACAATGCTTTCAGTTTGAAATACTTAGGACTAACCATTCTGAAACTAACTGCAGCTCTTTTTTAAGTGTTGCAGTGATTTCACTCGCTGTAGTAGCTGATGTGTATAGTGTTGAGTCATCCGCATACATAGACACACTGGCTTTACTCAAAGTGGCAAGTCGTTAGTAAAGATTGAAAAAATTAAGGGGCCTAGACAGCTGCCCTGGGGAATTCCTGATTCTACCTGGATTATGTTGGAGAGGCTTCCATTAAAGAACACCCTCTGTGTTCTATTAGACAGGTAACTCTTTATCCACAATATAGCAGGGGGTGTAAAGCCATAACACATAGGTTTTTACAGCAGCAGACTATGATCGATAATGTCAAAAGCCGCACTGAAGTCTAACAAAACAGCTCCCACAATATTTTTATCAATTTCTCTCATCAGTCATTTGTGTAAGTACCGTGCTTGTTGAATGCCCTTCCCTATTAGCGTGCTGAAAGTCTGTTGTCAATTTGTTTACTGTAAAATAGCATTGTATCTGCTCAAACACCATTTTTTCAAAAAGTTTTTGTAACAGGCTGATTGGTAGCTATTTGAGCCAGTAAAGGGGGCTTTACTATTCTTGGGTAGCGGAATTACTTTTGCTTCCCTCCAGGCCTGAGGGAACACACTTTCTAGTAGGCTTGGATTGAAGAGATGGCAAATAGGCATGGTAATGTCATCCGCTATTATCCTCAGTAATTTTTCATCCAAGTTGTCAGACCCCGGTGGCTTGTCATTGTTGATAGACAACAATCATTTTTTCACCTCTTCCAGACTCACTTTATGAAATTCAAAATTACAATGCTTGTCTTTTAAATCAGTTATACTTGGGTGTGTAGTGTTAGCGTTTGTTCTATCATGCAGACCTATCCCTGGATCCTCAGAGGATATGGAAACTATTCAAGTGGCAAACAGTATTATTTGATTTCATTGGTCAGTATTATTGACCATTTAATATTTTTCTTATCCATCTGAAACTGGACACATTGAGCTGAACTAGTACCGTACCTGAAAAAGTAGGAGCAGCCTCGCACTGAGTTGTGGTTGAAGTGTTCTGCTGTCTTTTCACTGCCGTAGTCCTCTCCTGGGTCAGCCCAGATCAAGTCACACATAGGGCCGAAAGCTGGAGGCTCCTTAAACCTGTCTAACTGCGGAGCGCGCACACACAAACAGCACCGTGAGTCACAGAAAACTGATTGATCATAGATTAAAAATCAATCAAATTTATCCACACTTGGTTTTGTAGTCAAACGTGGACTCAAACACCACTTTCTCATCAGGTGCCATGTGAACTTACTTTCCTAATGTCGTCTAGGCAGTTGATTTCTGGGGAGAGACCGCCGTGTACACACAGGAACTGTTGGTTGAGGAGAGCAGCGAGGGGCAGGCAGTCAAAGGCCTCCATGCAGGCATCATACACGCGCTCAGAGTACTTAATCTTACCTAAATATGGAACAGGTGAGACAAAACTAAACTTCAAAATTGCTTTCAGAGAGAAACTACTAGCGCTAGTTAAACACTTGATAAGACAGTACCACATTAATTATCACTGAGATCAAGCTAAGCGTGTCTACATGCCAAAATAACTGTTAGTAGGAAGTAGTCTCAATTAGCTATAGCCTAGTATTTCAGAGGGTTTCGTTGTTTTGTTCTTCTGCCTTTAGTAGCAACAGCATACATGTAGTGGCGGCACATACTTCACACAGGTCCTTTGGGCCTAGTAACCTACATATGTTCAACCACTATCTTAACAGTTACTGGCTACACCGCAGCAGATGTTGTGTCCTCCTAGATAATTGCTTAAGCTTCTTTACTTCAGGCCTAAGACAACTTTCATCAGATTGAGTATAATTTGTCTTGCACAACACTTAACACAGGTCAGATTAACTGACTGACTTGAGGAAGTGAAGTCCATATAAGGCGAGAGAATGGCAGTGATTCTGATTTGGCCAGTAAATTAGGAACAGTTAGTTCTGCCTAACAACAAACCTCCCTTCCCCTCTCATTAACTAGTCCAACGAATGCCCCAAATTACAATGCTTAGTGCTGGACAGGAGCCACTATCATTGAGAGTCCAAGGAAAGCAAGATAATCTGTGAGTACCTGGGTTGAGAGAGAGAAGCATTCAAAAGATTCTAAAGTAGCGAAGGTAGAGAGCACCACACCGCACTCCCTTCATTTGGCCTTCAGGGTTTGAAATCAGTTTATATGGAACTCATGTTTCCTGATATGGTTAAAATGTTCAGAGGCCTGTCTAGGAGCACAGAAAGGAATTAAATCGATTAGTTACCGGAGTGTAACTCCAGTTCTATGAGTGGAGCGGAGCCCCATAGGGGAGCTCTGCTCCTATTGGTTTACCCTCTGCCCTAAGGCAGCATCAGCCTGAGACAAAATTATGCACACACCTACAGCCAATAGGAGTACAGGTGTCCCTATAAGAGGGGATGCCTCCCCTCAATCAGCCTCCCGAGATATTTTTCTTCAGCGAGACTAGAGAGGGTCGGCAGGGCCTTAAGTCCTATGGGGCTCTGCTCCACTCATAGAACTGGAGTTACACTCCGGTAACTAATCGTTCTATATCGTGGAGCTCCGCCCCATAGGGGAGCTCTGCTCCTATTGGTTTAAGGCGGAGCGTAGCGATCCAAAATGTACTCCCTGCCGAGCCCAACACTTCCCATCGAAACGAAAAGGTCAGGCCTAGCAATGGCTGCGACCAAGTCCCGCAGTACTGCAACTAAAAACCCATACGGGCGTCACAATATACCGCGTCATCGGTTAAAGACCCGCCCCACCTAGTCCAATGGCAATGCCAATGACTAGTGGGCAGATCACCAGAATAGAAGCCATACTACTCTGTACTAGCAGATAGATGTGCCTCAATATCCTGTGAAAACACTACCGACCACTAATGGAATGACACAAAGTGTCACTCTACATTGTGAACGCGGTAGACCGCCCCACTCACTCAATGGAATCCCAAGATTAGTGGGCAGGAACAAAACATGAGTCATACTAAACTGAACAAGCAGATAGATGACCTCACATTCTGTCAATCAACGCATGCCTCTACTGTACTGAACCTGTCAGTCAGGAGTCATGCCACAAAATATGTTTTCTTATCCAAAGCGGACCTGATGGAAACCTTGTCCATAGTCCTGCTTTTTCCTCTCTTCCTAGCTCAAGATCTCCCTTCAGCTATGCTGAGTACAGACCGAGCCAAAGAGTTAGAAAACACATCTGTCAAAAACACGTCTTCCTAACCAAAGCGGACCTGATGGAAACCTGTGTCCACAGTCCTGCTTCTCCTCTCTTTCTTGCTCAAGATCTCCCTTCAGCCACGCTGAGTACAGATCGAGCCAGAGAGTTAGAAGACATATCTAAGAGATAGAAACGGATAAATGGAGACGGCGTCGACCAGGATGCTGCTCTACAGATATCCTCTACCCCTGTTCCTCTGAAAAGGGCAGTAGAAGCCGCTACTCCACGAGTGGAGTGAGCTCTGATACCCTGAGGCAATTGCCGCCCTGCTGCCTCATAAGCTGTCTCAATGCCTTCACAAAGCCAGTGAGACAACCTCTGTTTTGAAAGTGGTCTACCTAGTGCAGCTGCACCGTGACACACAAACAACTGAGGCGATGACCTAATCGCTGCTGTGCGCTTGACGTAACACGCCAAAGCGCGTACCGGGCACAGGCGATGGAGCTTTTCCTCACTCCTCTCTCTATGAGGAGGAGGAGAAAAAGCCCACAGCTCCACGGTCTGTGACCTATATGAACTCTTAATAACATTCGGCACAAATGCCGGGTTAGGACGTAACACTGCTCTGCTCAGGTCACCATTGATGGCCAAGCAGTCAGGTCTCGTCGAAAGAGCACACAAATCACTGACCCGCTTAGCTGTAGTCAAAGCGAGCAACAGTGCTGTCTTTATAGACAGCATCTTGAGGGGTATTTGATTCAATGGCTCGAACGGCGACTTACATAGCGCTTCGAGTACCAAAGCCAAATCCCACTGAGGAAGCGTGACTCTAGGTGTTGGCCTAAGTCGCCGCGTTCCTAATAGGAAGCGTTTCACTAGAGGGTGGCTAAAGACATTGTCTCTGCCAAAACCCTCATGACAAGCTGAAATCGCTGCTGCAAACACTAATCGTGGCAGGCGATTTTTGCTTATCAAACATGAGCTGTAGAAAAGAGAGAATACTCTCCACCTGACAGCTCATGGGGTCTACACCTTGTGTGACACACCATCGTGAAAACACGTTCCATCTACTGGCATACATCTTAGAAGTGGAATTGGCACGTGAACCCTGTATGGTCCTGATCACTGCATCAGATAACCCACGGCGCTCTAGCCTGTCCCTCTCAGCAGCCAGGCCTTCAGTGGTTGGCCGATTATGGGCAATTTCCCTATCATGCCACCCGCCTGAGACAACGCGTCCCGTCGATGTGGAATTGGCCAAGGTGGCGCAATCAACATCTGACTCATCTCCGCAAACCAAGGAGCCCCCGGGCGATCGGGCGCTATCAGTATCACTGACAGCCCCCTGACCTCACCCTGGCTAGCAGTGGGAGAATGCAGGACAGCGGAGGGAATGCATACAGGAGAACTCTCGGCCACGGTTGGTGCGCAAAGGCGTCCCTTCCCAGTGGCGGTTCGTCCTGTTCCCTCAGAGAGAACCACAGAGGACATTGCGCGTTCACGCGTGACGCGAATAGGTCCACCTCGGCTCTCCCGAATTGTTCCCAAATCTGGAGAACAATGTCTGGATGCAGACACCACTCGTCGTCTCGAGGACCCCCTCTTGACATGAGGTCTGCTCCTACGTTCAAGTAGCCCCGAATGTGTGCTGCTCTCAATGAGCGAAGGTGCTCGTGAGCCCACAGCCACAATTCCTCTACCGCCAGATGGAGAGCAGGAGACCTGACTCCTCCCTCGCGATTTATGTGGGCTACTGTGGTCCGGTTGCCAGCTCTGTCTTGCCCGTGGTTAAACGGGACAGAGAGGCCGCCAAGAGGGCAATGTTGTTAGCTGCTGCTACAGCTTGGGCTCCCAACCCAAAGGACTTCTCTAACAGCGACCCTTGTGGGATGGCAACGTGGCCTTCTTGGAAGAGGGCCAAGGGCTCGAACCCGGTACGAGATACGCCGCCATGGCGCTCTCTAACCTGGGGATTCCCTGACCCTGGAACCTTCCTTCCACTCTCGTGAATGGGAGATACGCTTTTACAGGCGAACGCGCCGCTAAAGGTGCCTCCCACGAGCCCTCAACGTATCTAGCCAAAGAAGGCATGGCAGGAGCCACTGGCTCTGCCGCCTTCCTTGGTCTGGAATAAGGACCGCCCTCCATCATATCAACCTCCGGTGCGGAGGGAAGAGGGGGCAGCCTTATCACCAGCCGTTGAGCAGCTCTCTCAATGAGACCCGGAAAATCCGATCTCAGAGAGGCTGCGGCGAAAGAGAGAGCTTCTGATCTCTCAGAGCTCGTATCCCCTTCGCTATAAGGACTACAAGCCCTCTCGCTCTCCAAAGGAAAGGGGGGCTTGAAAGTATGAGGGATGGGGTCCGACTGTTCCATTGGAATGCCAGACTCCTCCTCAAAGTCCTTATCTTCCCCCGAGTCTGCGCCGTCGGACGACGCCTCTGAAGCAGAGGCTAGTATCGACAGCACGTCCTCAAGGGGGATGTCCTCCCTGAAAAACACCCAACGCTGCTTCCTCTCCTTTAAAGAAAGGAGGGCGCAGGAGGCGCAATTCGGGGGACTGCAGACGCCTTCCTTGGCATGCTGGGATCCCAAACACACGAAACACAGGTCGTGGTGGTCACCGGCCGCCATGGAAGTGCATCTGCACTGAGCTCTGAAAAGAGCTTTTGGGGGTGGAAAATCTCCCGGTGTGCTCATTTAGACGACGTTGATGACTGGAATATCAACAGCGTTTTTTCGTCCTGAGTCTTGTGTTTCGTCTTTTCTTGGCTCTTCAGTCTAGTCATCCAGTCGCTGAAGAAAAAGGGAGGCTGATTGAGGGGAGGCATCCCCTCTTATAGGGACACCTGTACTCCTATTGGCTGTAGGTGTGTGCATAATTTTGTCTCAGGCTGATGCTGCCTTAGGGCAGAGGGTAAACCAATAGGAGCAGAGCTCCACGATATAGAACAGTCTTGCACTAACCCAAAGGCTGAATGACAAACCAAAACAACAGTCTCTGAAATACTAGGGCATTGGCTATAGACTATCTAATTGAATCTACTGCTAAAGATGTGGGGTGATCAAGTGAAAGCCATTCATCTGCCCAAGTAGGGCGATATATCGAATTAATTCGAATGTATGTTTTTGTGCGATATTCCAAATGCCTGTATCGCAAAAATCAAGGTTTTGTTATTTTTCGTTTTTATGAGCGTTTATGTCCACTTGTTCTCATGTTGTATCTTTGGTCACGTCTCCTTCGCTCCTCTGTGCGTCTTCCCATTTACACCAGAGATCTGTATATAATGACGAGATGCAAGTCTCCACTCTAACAATGGGAGTCGTTGTCCCAAAGGCGGGAAGACAGGCGACAAGCTTAGGTCCAAAATAAACCCATAAACACATTGGCCTTATTTTGGACAGATTTTAGCGAGAGTGAAACCTCTCGCTTCGACTCTTACTCTACGGTTTACACACACACATCAAGTCCCTCCCCCTGCCTCTCACGGCAACAAAGATGAGAGATCACATCTTCCTCTTTGACAAGCGGTTTCAACTCATTATTTTCATTTGAGGTTTGTTCCAACAGTCGTTCATATGGACACCAAAACACATTGAGACATTATTTTACTGTAATAGAGAAGTTAAAAAGGCTATCGTTAGAAAAGTTGTCTCAACTACTCAAATTGCGCGCAGAGCAGACACTACTAAAACAAGAGTATTAATGAATATTGATTCTGGAAAATGAATTCTCAGTTTGTCGCGTGCGGTACTGGGGTTACACGTACCGCTAGCATCATTTTAGCAAAATACTGTTATGCTACCTGTCTAGTCTGTTTGCAATAAGCATAAAACAATTATAAAGGAATTGGCAACTCGTTCTCATTCTGAGAAATAAGTTAGGCCACTTGATTACAACATCTGAACAAAGTGGACAGGCTAACATGCTTTTCAACAATTCAACCTTGTTAGCTAGCAAATAGATCCAAGTTGGCTAAACTTGAAATATAAAGATTAGCTGGCTAATCACTAGCATGTGGGCTTGAGAGATTGTTGATGAGACCTGTGTTAATTTTCTACAGCCTAATGCCTGCTACAAGAAGATAGTCATTATTAGTGAATGTGCATTATGCATAGTTGTAGTTAAATAAATAAATTAAGGGCATTTTCATAGACAGACTTGAAAGCCAGATCAGTGACTGCAACAACAAAAAAAGCAGGTTACACTATTTTGATAAAATAATTACATTATTACTGGGTCTTATGTTTAGTAAAACTTCACAAGCCCTGAATTCATTCGATTATTGCAGACTGTTTGAAATGCAGTGTACTTGACCTTTAATTGTACAACGCTTATTTAGAAAACTTTTATTTATTTATTGAGAATATATATATATATATATATATATATACACATATACATACATACAGTGGGGCAAAAAAGTATTTAGTCAGCCACCAATTGTGCAAATTCTCCCACTTAAAAAGATGAGAGGCCTGTAATTTTCATCATAGATACACGTCAACTATGAAAGACAAAATGAGATTTTTTTTTCCAGAAAATCACATTATAGGATTTTTAATGAATTTATTTGCAAATTATGGTGGAAAATAAGTATTTGGTCAATAACAAAAGTTGTCAATACTTTGTTATATACCCTTTGTTGGCAATGACACAGGTCAAATGTTTTCTGTAAATCTTCACAAGGTTTTCACACACTGTTGCTGGTATTTTGGCCCATTCCTCCATGCAGATCTCCTCTAGAGCAGTGATGTTTTGGGGCTGTCGCTGGGCAACATGGACTTTCAACTCCCTCCAAAGATTTTCTATGGGGTTGAGATCTGGAGACTGGCTAGGCCACTCCAGGACCTTGAAATGCTTCTTACGAAGCCACTCCTTCATTGCCCGGGCGGTGTGTTTGGGATCATTGTCATGCTGAAAGACCCAGCCACGTTTCATCTTCAATGCCCTTGCTGATGGAAGGAGGTTTTCACTCAAAATCTCACGATACATGGCCCCATTCATTCTTTCCTTTACACGGATCAGTCGTCCTGGTCCCTTTGCAGAAAAACAGCCCCAAAGCATGATGTTTCCACCCCCATGCTTCACAGTAGGTATGGTGTTCTTTGGATGCAACTCAGCATTCTTTGTCCTCCAAACACGACGAGTTGAGTTTTTACCAAAAAGTTATATTTTGGTTTCATCTGACCATATGACATTCTCCCAATCCTCTTCTGGATCATCCAAATGCACTCTAGCAAACTTCAGACGGGCCTGGACATGTACTGGCTTAAGCAGGGGGGACACGTCTTGCACTGCAGGATTTGAGTCCCTGGCAGCGTAGTGTGTTACTGATGGTAGGCTTTGTTACTTTGGTCCCAGCTCTCTGCAGGTCATTCACTAGGTCCCCCCGTGTGGTTCTGGGATTTTGCTCACCGTTCTTGTGATCAATTTGACCCCACGGGGTGAGATCTTGCGTGGAGCCCCAGATCGAGGGAGATTATCAGTGGTCTTGTATGTCTTCCATTTCCTAATAATTGCTCCCACAGTTGATTTCTTCAAACCAAGCTGCTTACCTATTGCAGATTCAGTCTTCCCAGCCTGGTGCAGGTCTACAATTTTGTTTCTGGTGTCCTTTGACAGCTCTTTGGTCTTGGCCATAGTGGAGTTTGGAGTGTGACTGTTTGAGGTTGTGGACAGGTGTCTTTTATACTGATAACAAGTTCAAACAAGTGCCATTAATACAGGTAACGAGTGGAGGACAGAGGAGCCTCTTAAAGAAGAAGTTACAGGTCTGTGAGAGCCAGAAATCTTGCTTGTTTGTAGGTGACCAAATACTTATTTTCCACCATAATTTGCAAATAAATTCATTAAAAATCCTACAATGTGATTTTCTGGATTTTTTTTTCTCAATTTGTCTGTCATAGTTGACGTGTACCTATGATGAAAATTACAGGCCTCTCTCATCTTTTTAAGTGGGAGAACTTGCACAATTGGTTTCTGACTAAATACTTTTTTCCCCCACTGTATATATACACAAACACAGTGAGGGAAACAAGTATTGGATCTCCTGCTGATTTTGTACATTTGCCCAATGACAAAGAGATGATCAGTCTATCATTTTAATGGTAGGTTTATTTGAACAGTGGGAGACAGAATAACAACAACAAAATCCAGAAAAACGCATGTCAAAAATGTTATAAATTGATTTGCATTTTAATGAGGGAAATAAGTATTTGACCCCTCTACAAAACATGATTTAGTACTTGGTGACAAAACCCTTGTTGGCAATCACAGAGGTCAGACGGTTCTTGTAGTTGGCCACCAGGTTTGCACACATCTCAGGAGGGATTTTGTCCCACTCCTCTTTGCAGATCTTCTCCAAGTCATTAAGGTTTCGAGCCTGACGTTTGGCAACTCGAACCTTCAGCTCCCTCCACAGATTTTCTATGGGATTAAGGTCTGGAGACTGGCTAGGCCACTCCAGGACCTTAATGTGCTTCTTCTTGAGCTACTCCTTTGTTGCCTTGGCCGTGTGTTTTGGGTCATTGTCATGCTGGAATACCCATCCACGACCCATTTTCAATGCCCTGGCTGAGGGAAGGAGGTTCTCACCCAAGATTTGACAGTCCATCGTCCCTTTCATGCAGTGAAGTTGTCCTGTCCACTTAGCAGAAAAACACCCCCAAAGCATAATGTTTCCACCTCCATGTTTGACGGTGGGGATGGTGTTCTTGGGGTCATAGGCAGCATTCTCCTCCTCCAAACACGGCAAGTTGAGTTGATGCCAAAGAGCTCGATTTTGGTCTCATCTGACCACAACACTTTCACCCAGTTCTCCTCTGAATCATTCAGATGTTCATTGGCAAACTTCAGACGGGCCTGTATATGTGCTTTCTTGAGCAGGGGGACCTTGTGGGCGCTGCAGGATTTCAGTCCTTCACAGCGTAGTGTGTTACCAATTGTTTTCTTGGTGACTATGGTCCCAGCTGCCTTGAGATCATTGACAAGATCCTCCCGTGTAGTTCTGGGCTGATTCTTCACCGTTCTCATGATCATTGCAACTCCATGAGGTGAGATATTGCATGGAGCCCCAGGCTGAGGGAGATTGACAGTTATTTTGTGTTTCTTCCATTTGCAAATAATCACACCAACTGTTGTAACCTTCTCACCAAGCTGCTTGGCGATGGTCTTGTAGCCCATTCCAGCCTTGTGTAGGTCTACAATCTTGTCCCTGACATCCTTGGAGAGCTCTTTGGTCTTGGCCATGGTGGAAAGTTTGGAATCTGATTGATTGATTGCTTCTGTGGACAGGTGTCTTTTATACAGGTAACAAGCTGAGATTAGGAGACCTCCCTTTAAGAGTGTGCTCCTAATCTCAGCTCGTTACCTGTATAAAAGACTCCTGGGAGCCAGAAATCTTTCTTATTGAGAGGGGGTCAAATACTTATTTCCCTCATTAAAATGTATTCTGGATTTTGTTGTTGTTATTCTGTCTCTTACTGTTCAAATAAACCTACCATTAAAATTATAGACTGATTATTTCTTTGTCAGTGGGCAAACATACAAAATCAGCAGGGGATCAAATACTTTTTTCCCCTCACAATATATATATATATATATATATATATATATATATATATATATATATATATATATATATATATAGTGAATCGGTCATAAGTAAAATAAAACATCTAGATATAATTTTCAGGCCATATTGCCCAGCCCTATGCCAAAGGTGTGTAAGGATCCCGTAGCTAAACTGTTGTCAGTCACATGAGCTTCTGGCTGACTTCCGGAGAAGAGAGCTATTTTCTTTGTTGTGGTGCCATATTATTTCAATTTTTTTTATAATGGATTTAATGGTGCTCCGTGGGATGTTCAAAGTTTGGGATATTTTTTTATAACCCAACCCTGATCTGTACTTCTCCACAACTTTGTCCCTGACCTGTTTGGAGAGCTCCTTGGTCTTCATGGTGCCACTTGCTTGGTGGTGCCCCTTGCTTAGTGGTGTTGCAGACTCTGGGGCCTTTCAGAACAGGTGTATATATACACTGAGATCATTTGACACTTAGATTGCAAACAGGTGGACTTTATTTAACAAATTACGTGACTTCTGAAGGTAATTGGTTGCACCAGATCTTATTTAGGGGCTTCATAGCAAAGGGGGTGAATACATATGCACGCACTACTTTTCCGTTATTTATTTTTTTGAAACAAGTTATTTATTTTCATTTCACTTCACTAATTTGGACTATTTTGTGTATGTCCATTACATGAAATCCAAATAAAAATCCATTTAAATTACAGGTTGTAATGCAACAAAATAGGAAAACTACCAAGGGGGATAAATACTTTTGCAAGGCACTGTACTAGACATTTTCAGACAGTTTGTTTTACTTTCATCCTGAAGAGAAGAGCAACAAGGATCAGTCGTGCAAACTGCCTCTGCCTGCCTGGCGCTGCTCAATTAGTTTAAATGCATGCTTATGAGTGCATTCAATATAAACAAATTAGACAAGCATCTTTCTTTCCAATGGGTGTTTTCCAATTAAATGCTATTTGCCAATGCTGTGGTTGTCTTTCCTGTCCTGTTTGCCAAAGTGAGATTTGTTTCTTTGCCGATGTTTGCATACTATTGCCTCACACCTGTGCTGCCACTTGAATGCACAGTGCCACCCACACACCACACACACCTACCTACCTCTTCTATAAACAAATTGTGGGTGTGTAACTGTCTGAATAACATCAACATGGCTGGCTGCTCTTCATGCCTCTGCAGCTCACTGTCTGTCTGTACCTTGAAGAGGAGACATGGTCTCTATGCATGGATAAAGACATCAGAATGATGAGACGTTACATCTGATGACCGTGACGGACAGGCTTCCTGATGTCTTTGTCTATTACTGAACGGTTGCCAAGCTCATCAGCCACAAATACAACTGCACTAAGGGCAGCAATAGGTCTCAAAGCTAGGGGGAAGAAGGTCCCCTTTAAGCATATACTTTATGTCCCATCTGCTTGCAGAGTAGAGCCAGGTCTGCTACTCTGGTTGGATAGGTCCCTTGATCCCTAAGTAGTACCCTACGGTGTTGCATCACATTAGGCTTGTCCTCATTGGTGTGACCTGCCATGCTGCAGTGACAGTACTTACATTCCTGTTTGAAGGTGAAGTACTCTGTGAGGTGCCGGCACTCATGGTTCCCTCGCAGGAGGAAGAGTGTGGTCGGGTGATTGATCTTGAGTGACCAGAGGTACAGCACACACTGTGAGAGGAGGGAAGGAAGGACAGCGAGAGAGCGAGAGGAGAGAGGACATGAAAGTCAAGAACACAACGCCTGCACATCCTGAATGCCCTAAATGAATTATAAATCACTATACAGTTGGGTTGGGTGGTATCCAGGTATCCGTACAGTCATACCGTTTCTGGACCATACCGGGGTATACGGTATTACCGAATGGGGCACTATTTCTTTGATGCACAAAACAATTTAGGCAACAGGGATCTTGATCCAGGAGGGGATTGGATGTCTCTGCTGTAACCAAGAAGCTTGATCTTGACATCTAGCCACTTAGCTAGCAAGTTAGCAAACCAAATGCATAGCTGGAGCCCTGAGCTGGATATCATTTATTTGACACATCTTAGATTTCTTATAGTTATAATTAACTTCTAGTTATAAGCATTGGCTGAGCACGCGCCCCACAGCAATGTTATTGAGTTTAGTGGATAGACCATATGGTTCAAGAGAAAATAGCCTTAATGAAAAAAGCATTAATAAACAATGGCATTATTTTCAATTAACTCTGCAATTCTTCCAACTATGGATTTTTTTCACATCTGCCACCAGTTTGGCGCCAAAACATTTACAACAAAGACATATTGACATAGGTAGTAAAATACACAAGTGTGTAAGGGGTCGCGTTACAGTTCAGAAATCTACATTTTATATTGAAAAACAGTGTTTATTTGCTTCAATAGAGTGATCAGGGGCATGCAACTAGTTTTCTTCACAGAAAATACATTAGTGCAACATATTCGGCAGAAAATAGATTCATTTTCATCAGATGACAATAGAAGTGCTACACTATTTGGCTAGCAGCCACAAAAGTAAATGAGCTTAAAATGAAAAAGCTATGTATCTTTTGCCAAAATGATGCATGGCCATCATATTTCTAATGTTTATCATAGAAAGAATGTAGCCAGCTACATTTCCAAATGTTTGGCTTTAAGTTACAAGTGTAACTGAAGCTCAAAATGAGTCTGATGCCGAACAGAAATTACAAACAGGAGCATTTTATATCTGCGCTTACAAAACGCAGCAAGATATTTCTTAGGCGTTTTATCTCTTTTCTGTGTGAAAAAAACAGAATTCTGCATTAACGCGACCCATGGTGTAAAATATAAAGGACATTTCATGTTGAAACCCTCCAATTAAAACGCCAATGGTATTCACTAAGTTGATGGGTTATATTTAGGATAATGTTTTACAGCTTTGTCATTCTATTTTAAATTAGAAATAATTACAGACACCTGTGATAATCTGAAGTAGCCAAAAAGGCCACTAGATGTCATAAATTCAATAAAATCCTTGAAAGTTATCAAAATTCTGGTAGTTTACTTGTAAACCTTGAAAGTTACCAGTAACATACCCTCCCTTTGCAACCCTAGTTAAAACAGATGATCCAGCCAAATAAGATCCAGCCAAAGCCACCTCTTCAACTAACCAGATGGCCTGTGTCTACAGTACACAGAGAAAAAAAATGAAACAGCGCATTGAAACTGACCTCCTCTGAAAAGCAACAATAGACCATTTTTTCTCTCCCCGTTTAGGGCACTCATTGGGGGAGAACCCCCCCCCCACCACCAGATTCATTAAAAATTAATTTATCCCCAGACACTCTTTGATGCTGGACCCAAATAGAGTCCGGTCCGCATTTAATGTGCGACGACAATATGAAAAGCTGGCAGCATTTACAATCCAAATGAAACTGCTTCCCCTTCCACCTTCCAGCCTCAGACAACAGACAGACAAGGTAGCAGCACTCATTAGTCTCCACTTGGCTTGCCACTTTCAGTCTCTCAGCCCCCACAGTCTTCCTCTTCTGAATTAACATACAGCCAGGAACACAACCAGAGCCCTACATTAAGTCCTGAGAACAAGGTGCCAAGGTAACCAAGGCCAGCAGGTGTGCATTCAAATGATACACCAATAACAGACAATGGAAGCGAGAGGTGTGGGGAGGGAGCATTGCGCTACCCTTGAATCCTAATTTCTCGGACGGACAGAGTGTTATGGAGCTGAGATGTTAACCTGAGTGCCAGTCTGTTTGTGCCATCATGCCAACTCCTTGTCACTCATTGGCATGCCAAACATGGCTTGACAATGAAAGCAAATAGTTGGCAAGAGCACAAACCAATCTGGGACCAGGCTAGGGGACTGGCTGACCATGGGGAGAGGTTCAGGCCAGGGAGGGAACCAGGGTGAGGAGGGGGGCAGTAGAGTCGGTGAAAGGACCTCTAGTGTGAGTGAGGGGGTGGATGGTGGAGGCTGAAGGGAGCCAGAGCAGAAGGGCTTGGAGTGGAGTGCCTCAGGCTGACGGGCGTTTTAATGAGGAGGCGCTCCTCCTCGTGTCGCTCTCTCTCTCTTGCTCTCTCTTTCAGCCAGACTGCCTGTTGGAGCCTTGAGCTGAGCTGAGCGGGGGAGGCAGACAAAGGCAGCAGAACAGCACATTGTGTGTCAGACATGAGTGGCTGCTGCCTCCCTCGCCTCAACAGTCGACACACACACACACACACACACACACTTCACTTCACTTCAGCCTGATCTAGGCGTGTGCTGCCGGGGGAGGGGGGTCCATAGGTGAGAGCACTTTCCTGTATCAAAGAGGAAGAAAGGAGTGAAGAGACAGAGGCAAAGAATACAATGGATTGTTCACATTTGCTCAATTTAGACCCCTGAGCAAATCTGTGGCCTGAAATGGTAATGCTATCTACTTCCTGTGAGAGGATAAAGTCAATCTTTCCATTACCAAGGTAACTGCATTGAGATCCCCCTTTCCTTGTATAGCCTATCCTCCTTTGTGTGAGATTCCAGAGTGGCTCTGTGTGCTTGGCCATCATAGAGAACTGGAATACACAGGTTTCTGAGCCCAGCTCCGCTGAATCAAAATCAATCTGGATGTACAGAGGCGGCATTGGCTGGGGGATGTGGGGGATAGGGCCTAAGTGCCTGGCTGCTTCCATTCAGAGCTCCATTGGGAGGATTATACTGAGGTGGATGGAGATTAATTCAGTGGGGTAGATAGATCTCACCAGGTGCATCCCAAATGGCACCCTATTCCTCATGCAGTGCACTAATTTTGACCAGAGGTCTATGAGCCCTGGTCAAAAGTAGCACACTACATTAGGTTATAGCGTGACATTTGGGACGGTGCCACCTATACATCCAATGAGCTGTGCTTCGGTCGCCTTTCGTCCACCCTTGACCTTCAACCAATGGTAGATCTCATTACTGGCCTAGTCAACACACTGGTTTAATATATGCAGCACAGAAAAGAGAGCTTCTCTCTGCCAGTCCTTCTAGGAGGGCAAGACACTGACAGTACACTCACAGTAGGTCATCATCATTACTAGCCTATATATGATGTGTAACAGAGAGCACATGGAGTCATTTCATTTGGATGTATTTAACCAGGATAGTCCACTGAGTAACCCTTGCCACTGGTTTCCAGGGTGTAAATGAGAATGAAGTGAACACTAAACACTGCATGCTTGACTCCACACTAGCTAAGTGTTTCTGACATTTTGGAAGTGGAATGAGCCTTGATTTGTACAGGCACATTGTGCTTCCAGAGGTGTTACCTGCCTGGGTTATGAGGGGAAGGGAGGACAACATTTCACCCAGAATAGTTAATCAACGCCCCATGAGTCACCTGTCCTGAAACCTTCCCCAGTGTTTGACTCCACCTGTCATTCCTTATTCTCTTTCACAGACACCTTTTCATCTGTGACATTTCACCCACCGCCTCCCATCAAAAGACCCCCAGAACCACAGACGGAGCTGGACGATGCTTAGCCCAATTAGCCGACCAGGCCCTACGGCCCTGTTGGCTCTTCCATCTAACTCCCTCAGCCCTAGTTCGAAACCCAGCCAGCCCAGCTCTGTAACCTGTGGACCAGTCAAACTCTGCTGTGTGGATCCAGGTTTCCACTCTGTCTGGTACCAATTTAGGGCTAAAATCATCCACACTCTGCTCTTCTCATTAGTGGCTGTAAAATTCATTATTTAAATGCCCTCCATCTACGCAAAAGTGAAAATGCTACCATCCACTTTACATGACACTGGCTTCTGGACTGAAATGTTCACTTCCCACTCACATTTCAAACTAAATCATGCAGTAACCATGATGACCATTCAGAAAGCACAGGAAAGCAGCAGACAGAGAACCCATCTGAGACGTCCGTGATGACGACAACGACTTAAAGAAATCCAACAGCAGGCTCATTTTAGTTTCTCCACCTTCAGCAAACCCTCTTTCAGGAGGCCACTAAAGCCATCGGGGATAGAATAATGGGTCTGATCCTACATGAATCCTAATGGTGAGTCTGGACTGTAAGAGTAGTCTATGTATGCATCCCTAATGGCACACTATGCCCCAAATAGTGCATTACCTTTGATCAGAGCCCAATGGGCCTATAGCGCACTATATAGGGAGTAGGGTGCCATTTGGGTGTCTCTCACTCCCCCTCCCTCCCGACAGTCTTGAGGGTGGATAGTGTTTGGCAGGACTGTGGTTAAGGCAGTAGGATCTGGAGAGGGCTTGGCAGGGCCTTCTCTGTGTGTCTAGCAGACATCAGGGCTGTGGGGCAGGCCTGATTATACAGAGACAGATGGTTGGCATGAAGGCAGCAAAGGGCCTTAGACTTAACTAGCATGAGACAGCCAGTCTCTTCACACACAAAGACAGACACATAACCATCCCTACTTCAAAGAAAACAACTTAGGCTACACCATAGAAATAGAATCTAGGCTATTTCTGTGGTCTACACACCACGTTCACCCAGATTAATCTAGCTAAAGTAGGGGACACTGACCCCAATTCACATGCTCTGCCTTGTGGAGAGCCACAGACTTATGACCATAAACCGAGATGGCAGCTAATATTAAGGTTTTGACTATGTGATGTAACAAAAGACTTGGCCCTAAGCAACTTCAGACATGACATAATGCCATGTGAGAGCAGAGCGGGTGTCCCTCCCTGGGCCAGAGAGAGAGCAGAGCGGGTGTCCCTCCCTGGACCAGAGAGAGAGCAGAGCGGGTGTCCCTCCCTGGGCCAGAGAGAGAGCAAGGTATATTAGAAGTAGACTCAGCAATATGACAGATGCAGAAAGTAAACAACATATTGGGTCAATTTCCGCAACAATTAAGAGCGTTGAAGCGGGAGGCTCAACTTCTCTACTGTTTTGGTGCCCTGGCTACCACACCGTGAACAGCGTGAAGCAAACCCATGCACAGATACTGTGTGAGAGCGAAGTCTTGCATCTCGCTCATCTCAATATCTGCGATGCTGCTCATGGCAACATTTCACTGAGTCAACCTTTTAATTAAACATGGCACACCAGTCCAGCAGGGCCAGACACACATTACAAAGTTAAATGCCTCTGCCGCACTGCTCGCCTTCAATCTCAAGACATGGAATTTCCTCCTGCAGCAGGATTTAAATAGGGCCAATCGCTTTTGCGCTCTCATTTTGAGTGGTCTCTAATACTCACCAGGCAGTCGCCAACCCTGATCCCCCAATGATTCCCAGCTATTTATTCACTCCTCCCACT
Organism: Coregonus clupeaformis; assembly: GCF_020615455.1. Lineage (NCBI taxonomy): Eukaryota > Metazoa > Chordata > Actinopteri > Salmoniformes > Salmonidae > Coregonus > Coregonus clupeaformis. Next base: position 28,847,622 of record NC_059209.1, on the reverse strand, counting down.
CCAACCAAATTTAGATTCTCCTTTTTCATTGGTCAACTAAAGGATAGTGGGAATTGGGGCAGTAGGGTAAACTCACCTCGATACTGAAGTAGCCTCGGTCTACGTAGTCTCCGAGGAAGAGATAGCGTGTGTTGCTGGGCGAGCCTCCAACTTCAAACAGCTTCATTAGGTCAAAGAACTGTCCGTGGACATCTCCACACACTGAGGACAAACAAACAACACTGTTAGGGAAGGAAACACAATAGTTTATTATCCTCTAATACAGGAGATGCGTGGTCCTATATGACAATACTTTGACAGTAATTTGAGAGAGTAGCCTCATTCAGTCTATGAAGAAGTAATCTATTCATGTAAAAATTTGAATTACAGGGAATAAATGTAGGTCTATATTAAATCACTATGTTTTCCTCTATTATTTCTCTGTAATACAAAAAAATACTTGAATAAGCCTGATGGGAGTCAGAAGAGAAAGCCTCTATTAGAGAGACTAATGCGTAATTCGAAGTCCACAGATGCAGAAACGCAATAGTCCGGCGTCCCATTGTGACATAGGTACATGGCTCTGAGACCACCATCTGCGGGGGAAGCACAGGCCGAACGCGCACCTCTCCACAATTCCCAACCAACGCTGCTCCACATATGCGTCCTCTATTCATTTGGATGTGTTAACATTTGGAGAAATTGTCTGAGCCGCGGTGAGAATTCGAAAGGTATGAAAGTCAACGGTCCAATATTCTAACCTAGAACATTGCTGTGTGTACACGTACACGTTTTGGACTCTGATAGGTGCTGAAGCTGGACCAGGACGGTAAGGACAGCTGTGTGAAACTGAGTTTAGTTCAAAGGCAGTTGATGACACCCAGAACTCTGGCCAGTAAAATAAGTCTACTCCACTCCAATACACTTTCTGTCAACAGATGCATTAAACAGTGGTGTGGCACCACATCATATTGCCCAGCCCAGTGTTTACTCTGGGCCTGGTTAGGCACTATGCCATGGCACTGACTGTCTGTCCATCTGTCTGACTGTCTAAGAGAGAGAGGTGAATGCATCATCATCACTCAGCATATGTATAGGCCAGAGGAAGTAGTCTAACCAGCTGGAACCAACCTGATCCCTGCGTTCTCACCATTCTGTTTCACCGGATACGTGCAGTAAAACAGAATGGTGAATGGAGGAATCAGACTGCTTCCACCAGGCTAGAATAAGGCACTAATGTGTACTATTCAAATCCATAGGACGTATATGATATAACCTAAATCCATAAGACCTGGGGTTTAAAACGAACTTCCTAAACACGGATGTTGCTTTAGACAAAATCCAAAAGGTCAGGCTTCACAAGCTAAACACAACTAGACCTAATGACAGACTAAATGTGCCTATTTGCATTCGCTCCCTTTAAAGTAGCAGCAGGTAAGTTCCTCCTCAGATAAAGGGAGGCAATGTACTCAACTGTGTTGTGTACTCAACTCTATCTTCCTGCATAAAACAGTGAAAGAAAGGGTGCTTCAAGTCAACAGCCAGTCACATAGACAGTGTACAAAACTTCCATGCTCTTTCCATGACAGACTGTCCAGTTGAAAGCTATGATCCCTTATTGATGTCACCAGTTAAATCCACTTCAATTAGTGTAGATGAAGGGGAAGAGACAGGTTAAAGAAGGATTTTAAAGTCTTGAGACATGGATTGTGTATGTGTGCAATTCAGGTCGCGTCTACACTTGACACTAACATGCGACTTCTGCTATCAGAATACAAAGATTGCATTGAAAAGACGGGTGTTCAGATCTGTGTGTTCAGATCTGGCTGACCACTTCAGGTGGTGGTCAGGGAGGCATTTTGTGCGGATTTCTCCTCAGTCTGGAAGCAATAAGGCTACCGAAAGCGCATACAGTGGGTGACGTCATCAGCACTCCACCTACAAGTCTCCAGAAAATGTATGTTTTGGGACCGGGAGGCACCTTCTCATTATAACGTTGGAGGAAATACGTTCCTAGTGTGTGAAGAATGTGTTTGCTGGCCTCAAATGCTAGCCAGCTAGCAAAAATTTGGAAAAATATTTTTTGTTTGGCTAGAGTTATGCTAACCCGTTTGCAATCCCTTTAGCGTTGATTGCTACATTTACATTTTAGTCATTTAGCAGACGCTCTTATCCAGAGCGACTTACAGGAGCAATTAGGGTTAAGTGCCTTGCTTAAGGGCACATCGACAGATTTTTCACCTAGTCGGCTCGGGGATTAGAACCAGCAACCTTTCGGTTACTGGCACAACGCTCTTACCCACTTAGCTACCTGCCGACCCGGCAGCTAGCTACAGAGGTAAGCTGGCTAGTTAGCTACTGCCATCAGCTGTTGTGTTATTATCATATTTTGCCTATTCCACTGTTTGTAGAATGCATATAGCAAGGGAATCCGGAAACACTGCGGACACATTAGACACATTTAAATGTAAGTGTGGATGCATGACGTGTTCTGAATTCCATGATCAGAACTCTATGATCAGAATACTAAAGCTGCATGAACTGTCAAGTCTAGACACGGCCTCAGAGGGTGAATGGGCAAGACAAAAGATTGAAGTGCCTTTGAACGGGGTAGTAGGTACTCTTGACACCTTGTAGTCCATGCCCCGATGAATTGAGGCTGTTCTGAGGGCAAAAGGGGGTGAAACGCAATATTAGGAAGGTTACCAAGTTCTTCTCTCCAACCTAATGTGTGTCTGTGTTTATATCGGAGGGGTGGGTATAGCAGCATTTCTGTCTCAAATTGATTAATAAAGTTTTCTCTTACCTGTGATGGGTGCCTCTACCTCCAGCATGCATTTCTCCTGTCGCAGGATGTTGGCTCCGTCGTTGATGATCCGGAGGGCCACTTCTTCCTCCAGCCGGCCCTCCTTCACCAGGTGGGTTCGGAGGGTCTCTGGGTTGGGCTTGCCATCCTCAAACAGCTCCTTCATAGACAAACGCTGCTGTGGAGGGTACGGCACAGCTGGACAGGGGAACAGAGGGCCAAACCGATATTAAGGATGAGTATCAAAAGGTAGCCTATTCCTGTTTAGTACACTACTTTGGACCAGGGCTTTGGTCATAAGTAGTGTACTACATAGGCTAAGGAATGCCATTTGGGATGGGGCCTTGGTCAAAAGTAGTGCACAAAAGGGAATAGGGTGCCATTTGGGATGCACCCTAGATCCACTTGCATTTAGATTCAATACCTAAATGAGTGCTGCAAATTACAATGCATTATGTCCAACATTAGTGTACTACAGATGGTTCATTTGTGCTGGCAAACCGCATACAATCTAGGCTTTAAATTAGCCTAGAGAATTAGAATGACAAACCAGATCTTAGCACAAAACACAATATCAAGCCATCCAGTAATAATTTGAAACAAACTGATGGGGTGCGTTTCCCCATCTGCCTCCAGTGTCCACCCAGTCATTAATAGACTAGTGCAGCAGGCGGCAGCATCCCGTGGTAGGCTAGTCAGTCACTGTGTATCAAATGTCATTCCCACTAAGGTGTTATCAGAAGTGGTTGACATTTAGAGAGTGATGAAGTTATGGTCACAAGAGGACTCTTGTTGATGCAGAGGCTATGCTATAATAACGCAGCCATGCAAGGTCTCAGACGCCAAGCAACAATCTATCCCGGCTCACCTCACGTGAACCGCCTAGCCTGGTCGCTAATCTGTTCTACAGTCCCACAATCCCTTGCAGAGTACAAAAGGTTGCTGTGGCATAAGAAACGTGATAATGTTTTAGCTACTGGACTCTCAGTTGTCAAAAGAATAATCCAAATAGACAAATGTTCATCTTTTGTTCAGAAACAAGGATAAATTGTGTAGCTAGTAGCGACGCTGGCAAGCAATTAGAAAATATGACAATGATGTTGTTTTTAGGTGTAGGCTATAATAAAGACTTGGTGTGGAATGGATGGGTCACCAGTTGGATTACAGGGGGCAACAACCTCCAATCGTTAAACAGGAAAGGACTGTTCCAATACAAATCAGCAGACAGACCGATAGGATAGTGATGAGGCATTTACCACATCTGAATAATGTGGCATGCCATTTCCAGCCTTCCCTCTGTCCTGGTTTGAAAGATACTGTCTAACATCAGGTCAATTGACCTATAACCTTTCACAGAGCCACACAGTGTCTTCTACTACAAGCACACTGGTCTTTGTTTTCTAAAGAAGCCCAGCAATGACAAACTAATCAAACTGTCATTAAAAAAGGCCATTAGATCCATATCCACGGTCACTTTAGATCACAGGTGTCAAACTCATTCCAGGGAGGGCCGAGTGTCTGCAGGTTCACTCCTCCCTTGTACTTGATTAATGAATTAAAACCAGCAGACACTAGGCCCTCCACGGAATGAGTTTGACACCCCTGCTTTAGATGCCTGAGAAGAGGCCACAGCCTGGGGGGGGGGTTAAGTCAGTATCAGGGGCTACTCAGTCTCCACATGGCTCTGGTTATAACACTGTACAGAACATCAAGGATGATTAGAGGCCACTGGCCGCTCATGAAAGCCACATAAACCAAAGGCTGGAATATGAGTGAGCTCTAATTAGCTTTTGTGTGGGTGTGTTTAATCAGCGCGATGGCACCTGACTCTGCAGAGGACCAGAGGTAGCCTGATGCATTATAACCTACCACTCATCTCAGGTTTCCAGGAGGTTGACACTGGTCTGGAGAGATGAGGGGGGAGGTTGACTTGTGCAATGTGTCAGCAGCAGAATCACCTGATAATATTTTCTGTCTGAGACAAACACTGTTGTCCATGCTTATTTTCTTCACTAGCGTCATTGACAGGTTTTGGAGTAGGGATGTTAAGGTTAACAGTTAATCGGTTAGCTGCCAGAAATACACTTGACCGGTCATGCTTATCGGTCTAAAGGTTAATTTGCATAATTGAGTGGAATTAAATTGACACGTGTGTATTTTCAGTTAGTTGTCATGCATCTTATTTATCACATGCGCACAGCATATAAAGTTTAGTTTGAGGAGCGGAATAGTACCTGTCGGACAGCGCGAGAGCTGAAGCTCCTCAAACCACTGATTCCCGCTGGAGTGAAGTGTTCTTATAAGCCAAATCATTGTGCAACAATTCTAAATGCAATAGCAAGTTTTGATGGCCATGATTAAAAAGAGGATCCCAGCTTTCTATGATTACTATTTTTATTTCTCAACTCCTAATTGAAAGGTGACCTCCATTTGCATGCATAAACGCACCAGCACCTTGTAATCTAAGCTGGAGGCAGTATGCATTTTGAAAACATGTAGCCTACTTAATTGTTTGAAACCTGGACGTTTTACTTCATATTATGATGCATGTCTTACCTTGCTTCAAAGTAGCCTAGCCAAAATCCCACCATAAAAAACGACCTTAATTTCGAGCCCTGGAGGGAATTATTTTATAAAGACATAAAAAGTATTTGGTTGTAATGTTGAAATATTTTATAGGCTACCAAGGGTGGCCAACCATCCTCCAGGAGAGCCTTAAAGGGGCAGTGTTGTATTTTGAGACAGGCTTGAATATGCAAAGAAGCCAATAGGCAGAGTGTAGCCTACATTTTCTCCTGATTCTCTATGGTAAACAAATATTTTGTAAAGTGGTTCCTTGCATCATACAATTATGTAAAAATTGTGTTAGACATTTTTCTTTTGGACAAGTGACTTCAGCTTTTGAACAACTAACAAAAATGTCCTACTTGTTCAAAGGACAAAGGACAAGTGGTTAAAAAAATTATGTCAAGCCCTGTTTTCATATCAACATTATTTAGTTGTCCAGAAGCCAAAAGGTACAATGCTAGTCATAATAGCAACGCATCGTAGTTGCTCCATCTTTAGATTCCCCCCTTTCTAAGTTTCAACCTGAGATTTTCATCAGTAACATATGGAACCGCTCGCATCAGGTGCACTTTTTAGAATGTTTTTCTTTACCACAAATTGCATTTTGGAAAATGACGTTTTACATTGGTTGCTTCATTACAGGAGTTGCATGTTCATGGCTGAGAGACGATAGGCTTGCTATTGTTGCATGTTTCAATTAAGCTCTTAATGAAAAATGTGCGTTCAGTGTATGCATGCTCTGTTGGTCACATCATTTTACTGTTTGGAACAAATTTTAACGTTTGTTAACCGGTTAATGAGAGTCGGTTAGTCAGCAGCAAAATTGACCGAAATTTGCATCCCTATTTTGGAGCAACCATCAGTCAAACGCAAGTCCATCCTATTCACGCACTACTTTTGACCAGAACCTTATGATACTATGCAGCCTTGTTTTGGTGTGCAGCACAGGACAAGTGGGGCGCAGGCTGGCTATGTGATGTGCTGGCATGGGATGGGGGATGGATGTATGGGTTACTGGCACTGACCCGGCCGGCCGGTCTGCAGTAGGATTGCTACAGCAGCACACACAGTGAACTCCAACTTGGTCACCCTATGATCAGGACAAGCTGTCATGCTCTGACAAGTGTAGTATAAATAAACGTAAGCGCTCCTGGGCCTACGAGGCAGGCCGTGAAAGGAACTGTAAGCTGGGTACGAGCGTTAAGAAGAGATTAGTCAAAGCCTCTATTAGCCTATTATTACAGGGTCAGAGTCTGTTTATTTGGTAGCCTAGCAAGCTAGCCCCACTGGAGGCAAGATCCTGGCCCCAAGGATCCAAGAAAATATGGATGGATGGAGACTCAGTGAGGGGCAAAGGCAGGCAGTGGCAACTATTTGTCAAGGGCTAGGCCTATTGGCCAGTTATTGGGATCAACAACACCATCTCAGTGAAACTGACTGGAGCAAGGCGGCTGGATCACACGTCGCACAGATCAGTCATGTATTTTAGGGTCAGCTGCGCATGATCTCAGTCTTCAGTGGTGGTGAGATTTAAACTGCTAGTGGTCAGGAGGACCAAGACTTTGGGAATAAAATGATAGGTTAGGATAGGCATACACTAGGCTTGGGCAATATACTGCTTATACCAGGCTATTTCAAAATACCCACGGTATGATTTTCAAAACAATAAAAAAATAATAACGCATTGCGGGGGCTGCGTGGTACACCACTGCTTATGACTAAGTATAACTATAAGAAATCTAAGATGTCAAATTAATGATATCCAGCTCAGGGCTCCAGCTATGCATTTGGTTTGCTAACTTGCTAGCTAAGTGGCCAGATGTCAAGAGCAAGCTTCTTGGTTAAAGCAGAGACATCCAATCCCCTCCTGGATCAAGATCCCTGTTTCCTAAATTGTTTTGTGCGTAAAAATTTTTACATATATTTTGTATTTTGGGGGGAATAGCGCCTCTTGTGTGCACTTCCGGTAATACCGTATACCCCGGTATGGTACATGACGGTATGAAAATCTGGATACCGCCCAACCATAGAGTACACTGTAAATTAATCTTTCCTTCAGATTAGTTTACTAATTAGCATGGATGTTCAATGGCCTCTGCTTCATGACAAATGAGATCTTGAGTCTAATGAAGTACATCTCACCCAAACAAACAATATTTATTACATTTTCTGTGTTTCCCCCCAAGATTTTTTTTATAGGATTTTTTTCAGCCGCGGTGGGGGGGGGGGGATCTTCCTGGGGAATATCTCAACATCTACAACAACAAAATAATTATGTGGCAGCAACGATTTACCAGCCGCGGTGCACTGATGCAGAATCAGGGCAGTGGATGTGGCCCAGGTACTGAGGGAAGGTCTCTCCCATCCAAATTGCCCTTATCACTGAACGCCTTTACTCAGCCAATAATTACACAGAGTGGTGGTCATCTCTTGCACTTAGTGACATCACATACTCTGTGCACTGCACAGGACCCAACTGGGCTGCTCCCTTTCAGACAAGAAGAGATGCCAAGGCTACACTCTTTTTTAATAACCCATACCAAATGATTGAATTGAGGCTCCCCTTAAAATCACACTAATGAAGTGGAGCACTAAATATGAACTCACCAATAAAGAAAGAATTATGAATCTTCTCTTTTCCATCTGGCCTACAAATGTGGTACAAGTAGAGCACTTGCACAACATCCCATCTCTTCAATAATGTAGGCTATCCAAAGTGTCAGTTTCAGTAACTTTTAAGTCATATCTAGCAGTGAGTGAGATCAATCGTGTGGATAGTACCACTATCAGAGGAGTAGCAGTATCATCCTACTCACCAAGTCTCTCCTGAGCCCTGGTACAGTTAAACTGCCACGTTGGGACCCCCACTGCTTCTGGCTGGCTGTACAAACAACAAACCAATTTTTATTTCACTCTTCCTCCCTCCTGCTACTCTCTCACACCCTGTGGTAGCTAGACCATGTTGTACACATAACTGGGGAGATCATTTTCACAATCAACTCACCCTCTCCCTACTGGCAGGCATGCATACGAATTGCAATCCCCTGCCAGGGCATTCTCTTGCTCCAGGCCCAGCGCTCTCCCTGAATGGGTGGGTAGCGCTGGGTTGGCTGAGGGGGTCTCCCCCGGGAGCTGGCTAGGGTTCGGCTGAAGAGACCGGTTCAGGCCAGGCTGGGCTGTGCTAACGAGGTCCTGCCTGCCCAGGGAGCCACAACAGCAGAGTGCAGGAATCCCCCTTGCCAGCCTAATCACAGCAATAGCAAACCTCTCACAGCACGCTCTCCCTCAGTCGCCCTTGTGCTATACACTGCACACAGTCACTCAATTCCTCGTGAGGAGAAATTACAGTCTTATCTAGACCGCCCGACTGAAACAGGCCTAATGATGACACCTTGCATCACGTTCCTTGACCAGACTGAAGGTGTCTGTCTGCAACCACAAAGCTATGTCCAGGTGATTTAGAGTAGGGTTTCTTAAACTTTGGGTCAGGACCCAAAGTGGGCCGTGTGAATGTGAGAGGTGGGTCACGAGTTATGAGAATACATCTATAATCACACACCATTTCTTCTTAATTTGGGTCGTTGGAGGACGATTTAGGTCACGGGAAGACGGTCAATTTCACATTTTGGGTCTCGATCTGAAAAAGTTTAAGAAACCCTGATTTAGAGCCATCTGTCACAGGGGGCCTCCTGAGTCCTGATTCACTGAGTCCTGTTCACAGCCAAGCTTCATGGCAGGCCTGCTATAAACGCGGTCCTAAAAATTAACACCACAAGTGAAGTGCAAACCCATCACAGAGAAATTGGTGACATTTGTCACAAAAGCAAAAAAAACTTTTTTGGGATTAGGCCGTCTACACCCCTGGTTATACACATTAGAAAACACATTTGAGTAGCTAGTTAGCTCGACATCAAAGACATAAATGTATCACAAACTCACTTTTTTGATTGCGAGTAATTGTCTCTCTGTCCATTCTGTGTATGTCGTGCATGTTGACTACCTAGTTACAGGTGGTGAGTGAGCCATGCTAAATGTATATAGTTAGCTATAAACTGTGTCCTAAAGAAAATGTAACATTATGACAGAACTAGCTAGTTAGCTACCTACTGCAGCCAAGCAGATACAGTACGTTCATTCAATAGTTTACTAGCATGCTGTTCTTGCAGTTTCGTGTGGTGTAACGTCAGCTAACCCATGGACTGTTAAACAGAACGTTTGCTAAACTAGCTAGCTCCTGCAAAGTCAACTCACCTTTTACGAGCCGCTCAGTTGTAGATTGTTTTTCTCCGGCTTTCTCCTTGTCTTTGTCTTTTCCAGACATGATTGTTTCGCTTGGCCTCAAAACTCAGGACCAAGTTTGATGAGCTAGCTAGCTAGCTAGCTTGTAGCACTAGCTAGCTGTTTACACCGTCTTGACGTTATGTTGAGACTGAAGAGAGACTTGTTTTATTTTCGAGAAGACTGATTTGATTAGCTACAATAGCTAACTAGCTATGCCCGATTGACACGGACTAGCTAGCTAGCTCGTTAGCAAAATGTCACAAATTGAAGTGGACCATCAAAACCGGGACTGCTTGTTCCGCGTATCAAAAATCTTGAATATTTCGTGGAATATCCGATTTTCCACCTTTTTAGGAGTTTAAAAGCAAACTAACGTTAGATGTCTATCAGATTGATAAATCACTAGCTAGCTAGCAAGCCATTTGAATGCTAACGTTATTCAGACATCTCATTATCAAATGGCTTGGATTACTTAGATTAGCTACTCATCCATAAAATCTATCGCTTTCAAACCTGCGTTTCCTCCCGGTTATTGAGCCCTGTTCCAGGTATAACTAGCGTTCTCACCGTAAAACCACGGATTAAACTCTAGCTAATCTGACAGCTCACACAGACTGGGCGCGTTCGAGCGGACAATTTTTGTCAAAGCGGTGTGCCTTCTTTAAATTTGTATTGGCGGATCGCAACCGAGAAGTGCCTACACCGCCACCTACTGTACTGGAGTGTAATACCGGTCACGACCTCCCTATTCATCAATGTCTTTTATCTAGCCCTGTGTTTCCGCCTACTGTTCGGGAGCGTGAATTCGTTACACTTAGTGATACAAAAAGGGAAGGGGAAAAGGACGGGGAAAAGTAAGTCACCCAGTAAAATACTACTTGAGTAAAAGTCAAAGTATTTGCTTTTAAATCTACTTAAATATACTTAAGTATCAAAAGTAAAAATCATTTAAAATTCCTTATATTAAGCAAACCAGATGGCACAATTTTCATGTTTAAATTTATTTTTTTACAGATTAACTCCAACCCTCAGACATAATTTACAAATGAAGCATTTGTGTTTAGTGAGTCCGCCAGATCAGAGGCAGTAGATGACCAGGGATGTTCTCTTGATAAGTGTGTGAATTGGACCATTTTCATGTCAATTCAAAATGTAACAAGTACTTTTGCGTGACAGGGAAAATGTATGGAGTAAAAAGTACATTATTTTCTTTAGGAATGTAGTGAAGTAAAAGTAAAAGTTGTCAAAAATATAAATAGTAAAGTACAGATACCCAAAAAGACTACTTAAGTAGTACTGTAAAGTATTTTTACTTAAGTACTTTACACCACTGTAACCCAGTTTATTTTTGGAACGAAAATTTGTATTAACCGGTTCTCAAGATTTTAAAATAACGGTTCTGTTCCCGAACACTAGAGATGACTTTCGTTCCGGGTTCTGCTTCCGTTCCTCCAAAAATTCGGTTTTCTGTTCTGTACCCTGACCTGGTCATGATGTAGCTAATGTTTTGGCTGTATCAGAAAGGGTTTAACACTGTAGAGAATTTACCAAAGCTAAATGTGTTGCATCATAAATGAGAAGTCTACAGTGAATTCATAGCAGTGTATATAGTTCCTAAATCGAGTGTCCTGTTTCATTGGCATTGATTGTTGTTAATAACATGTTTGTATTGAATGCACACCTATTGGACCCACTTCCCAGGCTGCCCACCTGTCATATCATTATCCATGCATTTCAGATTTCTGTTTAGATTAGGAAAAGTCTGAATATGTTCATTTTTGGACCATATCTTCCCAGAGACATACACACATGGGGAGAATCTTAATTACATACGCTGTGCTTCCCTGTCTCCTCATTCTCAAAACCCATTGGATGAGAAAGCCAGAGGTCCCGCCCCTCTGACCTCCTCCAATGGGTTTTGAGAAGGAATGGATGTGCCCCCGCACATTGACTCTGCACCGGTACCCCCCTGTATATATAGCCTCCCTACTGTTATTTTATTTTACTTCTGCTCTTTTTTTCTCAACACTTTTTTGTTGTTTTATTCTACTTTTTAATTAAAAATAAATGCACTGTTGGTTAAGGGCTGTAAGTAAGCATTTCACTGTAATGTCTGCACCTGTTGTATTCGGCGCATGTGGCCAATAAAATTTGATTTGATTTGATAGGGTGCAATTGAGATTCTCAAATGTTACAGGTCCCGTGCAGCTCAGTTGGTAGAGCATGGCGCTTGCAACGCCAGGGTTGTGGGTTCGATTCCCACGGGGGCCAGTGTGAAAATGTATGCACTCACTAACTGTAAGTCACTCTGGATAAGAGCGTCTGCTAAATGACTAAAATGTTGTCCAAGGAACATCATACAGTAATTCTACTTTCAAGGCAATGTCAGTAAATTAACACTAGATGGCGGTCTTGTTTCAATTTACCCTGCAGAGCCTGATTTCACCATCAAGGCTGGCTCCTGTATTGTAATTTGGATTCATTAGAACAACCTTCCTCTAACTCCAATGTTCATTATAACATTTAACATAATCAAGATGTGACAATGTATGCATCTTCACAGCAAAATATATTAACAATGAGACAGTAGGTAAGCGTGGTTGTTTCTAATGGTACCCTATTTCCAACATAGTGCACTACTTTTGACCAGAGCCATATGGGCCCTGGTCAAAATTAGTGCTCTATAAAGGGAATAGGACTGTGAGGCCTAGGCCGTAGAGGGAGATCAACTCTATTGAAAGTTCATTCCAAGCTCAGATGCCATTAGTAACCTCACATTTTGGAATATAACCTTCCTAAATATTATGAATTAAGTTGAAATGGCCAACTGTATCAGCACTCCTCCCGAACAACCTACATTACATTTAGAGATCAAGCTTTGTGATTTGGTGTGATGCAACTCAAGAGACAACATAAATACAAAAAAAACACTTTAAAATAGTTTTATAATTCCACCAACCACCTCTACAATCTTAAAAGCTAAAAGACCAACAACATTAACATTGAATCAAACAATGTATGAAATGGAGTACTACAAATGTCTGTATTTTAAAGCAGCCCAAACAGCTGAATTATGCCAGTTATAGACAAACAGCTAGCTACAGCAGAAAAACTCTGAAATGAATAAAATAAAAACTAAAACATGCACACAAACAATGATTAATAATTTAAATTAGAAATGCAGGTTCATCAAAACAATTGGTATACATCAGATTTCTTGCATTTGAAAAAGAAAGATGCATGACTTTATCTTCAACATAACTTACAAGCAAACTGTTATTGCTCCGATTGTGGCCCATGTATAAAAAAATATGCATTTCTGTTTGATATAAAAACTCTAGGAGTCCTATTGTGTTGGCGAAACATAGATATGCATATTAACAGAAATGGTGGTCACCCACCTCAGGGCAGGCAAACCACTGTTTCTATTGATAGTATAAAGAAGCAGTAAGAGTACCACACAAACATTAGGCACAGACCCTGAAGACATACCTCTCAAGCACAAGTTCAGAAGCAAACTGCAGTGGCGGCACCAGCCCCATAGCACCAGTTAGGAGAGTTGAATCCTGACAGGCAGACAGACTCAAGCCTCTCCTGCCCCCAGGCATGCATAACCATCACATTAGTTGGAGAACCGAACTGGGGAACCGAACTGGGGCACAGCCAAGGGGAAGTAAACATTGATGGGGGGGTTAGCAAGGGGCTAGGAACATACTATACATGTATGTTCCTAGGCTAGGGTGATCCAGACCAGCAGATAAGTTAAGCATGGTCAGTGTTCACAGATCGAGCATAGAGCAGTCAGCAGTATGATTCTCCATAATCAGTCCAGTTCAGTGTAGGCACTCATTGGCTCTTTAACAGTGCACAACTGCAGCATTTAGGACAAGGTAACCAACCACTGTTTTAGGATATGTGACTCCTTCAGGATAAGTACTTGTAATAAAAATGGTGCAGAGACATTTTAGTTTCATGTTTGATCCAGACTCCATTTCCTGAATATGGAGTCTGGTGTGAAGAAACAATAGGCTACAAAACGTTAAAATGTGCACACCTCAAACTAGTACCATATGGGTATAAACCTAACAAATGGATATGCAGGAAGGTATGAAAATAGTACTTTTACACAATGGTTTATCTATAAACAACTTCAGAGACATTAAGACAACATGGAATCTTTGGTGTTCAGTCAATGTGATAATGATCCGAATCAAATATTTAGAGCCCAACACAAACATTGTCTACATACATTAATTACAACAGAGAGTGCTACTGTTCACACAACTGTGAATGACTGGCTCAGTTATATACTTAATTTGATATGGACTGTATATGGTTATATCACAGATTAAGATTATATATATATATATATGACTAAATCTTGTTTCAACATCCAGGATGATAAGCTTTAGAACATGTACCCAAGTAAAATCAAGAGAAAAGGTCATTCAATTATGAAAGGAATGCTGAAGGGCAAGACAAAAAGGTGAAAGGCAAACAAATGTCTCAACTGTTGAGCATAAAGTATGCTTATTAGATAACTGACTAAAACATAGTTAAGAAAAATGTATTATATGGCCATGGCCAGATCCTTGATAGGCCAGACCAAAAGGCCCAGGGTTCAGAGTGTTTGTGACAAGAGCCCCACCCACCCCTATCAGCACATATCTGCCCTGAGCGACAGAGACCAACTGTCCTCCGTACTGGATTGAGCATGAGATCCAGACACTCCTTTGACAAATCTCTGTTCTGGAGAAGAGATGCACCCACCTCACAAAAACATTTTATTTCTGTAAAAATGTCTGTCCACTCTTTCCTGGCAAAAATAAGTAAGCATCCAGCATCCTGTAAGACATTCGTACTCTAAATATATATTAATTAATTTCAGAAGAAGTCTCAACATTTCTACGTACCCTATGGAATTAAGTCAGTAAATGTCCGAATATAATGGATACAGGTTTGTGCAGATATACCTGGGAAATTGGTTCTAAAAACAGCACAGTAAGGTCTCTGTTCGTTTTGCATATGCTTTGCCATTATCTTCCGTGAAGAGTCTCTGGTAACGCAACATAAAAACAACCAATCCAAATGACACAGTAGATGAGATGAGAAACAGCGATGAACGGCTGTAGTCCCCCTTCCCTTTAGACACCACAGACGACAGATGAGGCACCGTCACTGTGACAGGGGCAGGAGGAAAGGGAGGACTGAGGACAACTGAGGGGCATGGACTGTCTGACTGGGACAAAGTGGTGATAACCTAGGGCTCATTTAACTGGGGTGATGGCCAGTCCATGCTACTGAGGCCAGTGAACCATTCACTTTAGACTACATCTAAAGCCCTGTCGCTGAGGGATTTAGCTTAGCAAACGTAGGCAGACTGGTAGGTCAAGTCCTTTCTGGGGTGTTGTAGCAATGGAGTATTGATTCTGGTGAAAAGAGTGCAAATTCAATCTCGATGCTGTATAGATTCAGTTTTTTCAGTTGGACATGCCCAGACCAGCCGTAGCAAGTCAATCAACCCCCTTTGCGTTACGTTGCGGCATATTCATGGAGCCTCACAGCCTGACACGACACAGAAGATAGTTCCAGCGAGGCTGCAGTACAAGTCCACTGCACGTACTGTAATGCACCTTTACTGTGGCCCATTCACTACTGAATCATGAAGCCAGACTGCGGAGCCATGCGAGGGGGAGGCCTCTGAGGCAGGGCAGGGGGGTACTGAGACACGAAAGGCTGCAGATACCCAGGGTTGACACTGAGCAAAGAGTGGCCCGCCCTGGGGGGGATAGGGGGGTATGGGGTGGCAGGGTAGGAGAAGACAGCAGGCTGGGGCTGTGGGGCTACAGCTGGGGGTTGTTGGGCTGGAGGGGGAGGGGGGGCTCTCCTTGGCTGGGGCACTGGAAAGGGGTTGTGGTTGTTGGCATCTGTGTAGAGGGGGGCTGGCCTGGCTGAGACCTCCTGAGGGTGGGAGCAGGGGACTGGGACCCGAGGCAGCCGCCCACCCTTCAGCACCATCTCCTGCAGCTTGTCAATCTTCACCCTCCTCAGGTGGGCTAGCTTCCTGTTGCTCTGGTACGAGTCCATGAAGGCATCCAGGGTGACGTCGCCGTCCAAGAAGGAGTCAGCCATGTTCTTTTTAGAAAAGAGGGATGGTTTTAAAACATTCCAATGAAGCAGTCTGGAGATTCCATGCAAACGCAAATCTTTTTTTATGCAAAATAAAATAAAGTATAAACAATGTGATGAATAGATGTGAGGATTGGACAGTAACAAAATTGTGAGGTGTTCTCCCAACTTGTAACAAACGGGACCATAAAGTCAGATTAATAAACCATAAATGATAGGCCCTGTGGGCCACAGCGGAAATAAAAACAGGAAAGGCAGGACACAGTGTTTAAACTGATGGCACAAGAGACATTAGGCCATCCTTTGACAGAGAGAGAGGTGTTGTAATGCTGCTTACCTCTGTCTCCTCTTCAATCTTGGCTCCCTCTGCCTGCAATAGAGCAAGCAATGTGTCCAATGAACTGTTCCCAGAGCTGTGGTCTGTGAGCAGATGAGAAAAAATAAAATAAAAAGTTGACATTTTGTTTACTACTGCAACTAGAATTCATAATCTCACAGTGACAACACTTGAAAATGTGTGGTCTGAACAGAAGAGAGAACAGAAAGGACAAGACAAATGTTTACATTTTGTTTTACAACCGCAACTAGAATTAATCCCAAAAAAAAATCGCCTCTCATAGTCACCCGAATAAAATGTACTGCTGAAAAGAATGAGTAGGCCTCAATAACATGAGACACTGACTAACATGATGACTACTACATAAGTATGAGGGAGTATTCAACCAGTGAGGGGGGAAACACACAGCTCCATATCCAGCCGTCACTCATTCTCTACAACAACATCCTCTGACTGACACCCGAACCAAGGCCTCATTACGAGTTGCCAGGATAGATCCACTCTGAGCAAAGAGACTGACGGTCTTTCATAATGAGTGGTGAACTGAAATAGATTGGGGCCTGCGTCTGTAAATGCACCCTACTCCATAAATAGTACACTACTTTTGACCAGAGCCCTATGTGAGTATGGGGTGCTATTTGGCACAGTCAGGGAGTCTCCAAGGAATCTGAACAAGAGGCCAGCCTTGTTCCTGTTCCTGTGTTGAGTCAGTCTGCTGACTGAAAGTCAATACCAGCTGGAGCTGCTGGAATTACATGCAGGACCTGACACCAAAGCAACCAGGTCACACAGCAAACCTCTAGGTTTCTGATCCCTGCCCACTAGTGTGGTGCCAATGCCAACTCTCTCATATTTCACCAACACTGGACAAATCCCACCTTACAGAAAGACAGACCTCATGTAGCCTATAAGGCGAGAACATGAGCAGTTGGAAATATTTGTATGTGTTATATGTTTCAGCATATCTGTTATTACAATGTTTGTGTAATAACAAAATAAGTATGCGTAAACCCATTTGACTTGTCATAATAAGACAGATATGAGCCATACATTCCATCAAGGAGCTCCAGCAAGAAAGAAAGAAAGACAGAGAGACAGACGGAGACAGGCGGAGACAGAGAGACAGACGGAGACAGAGAGAAAGACAGTCATAGAGAGAAAACACGGTAAAGCCTGGACAAAGGCCTGGCCCCCTCCACCTCCCTGCTCAGTGCCAAATAAAAACTGGCTTAATTTAACGACCTTTCCCCAGGCATGTGATGAACGGCGTTTCACAGTTGCCCCAGCTAGTGGAGTGCACCCACTCACAGTGAATTACCACACTGCCAGAGAGAGAACTACTGTCTGTCCAGTGTCCACCATCACCACTCTCATGACAGCATCACAGGAAAACAACATTTAAACAGGGAGGATGGGGGAGGGGAAGTGGTCATCGATCCAATTGGCATGACTGAGATTGTTGGATTTATTTGTGAACTAGACATGTTCCAAGTAGTGTACTAGAACCAAATCCAAGTGTACTGTGGGTGTGAGTTGCAGAGTGAGGTGTTAGGAGGATAGAAGCTCTTCCTCTGGCCCAGCCAGGGTCTCTACACTCTCTATGGCTCCAGCCAAACGACTCGCTCATCCCCTCTCCAACGAGACAGACTCACAGGAGCATCAGCACTCCTCCATACAATGGAATGATTCTCCACCTCTGAAAGACCAGAGTGGAACACACACACACACAGTTTGAACCCAGGGATCATGAGTGCCATTTAGTAATGGATACAGACCAGCCTCCATGACAGTGAGGGGGAGTTTTTGGCCACTCTCCCTTTCGCTCCCTCCCTCCCATGCACATTTTCCCTCACACGCCCGGCAGCACAACAGCCCGCTGCTGTACTAAGGGGCAGGGCGGCACAGTCTGTCCTGCCACCCTGGCCCTGCACTCACTACCACCCTGGAGCATCTTCTGAAGCACCCCTGTTGCCGTTGCCATGGTGGAGGATGGAGGGAGTCACTGTATGCAAAGGAAACACACAGACCAAACAATACTGGGTTGATTCTGCCTGAAGACCATGCTTTTCATCTGGGTCACATGGCTGAGTTCAGTTGCTCCCAGCGCTGTGGGTTGTCTCCCAAATGGCACCCTATCCACTATATTGCGCAGGAATAGGGTGCCATTTGGGACACAGCCCTGCTCTGTCCTTCCCATAAAGATGCACTACGGCTGCTGCTACTGCTGCTTACAGCAAATCCACAACTAGGACAGCCAGCGCCAGCCAGCCAGCACATAGGGAAACCAGTAACCTACATTTGACAAAAGCCATCTTGCCATCAACAAATGGCAGGAGGCGAGGCCTTCCATAACATAAACGGCCACACAAGTGGAGCATGGGAATATAAAAGTCCATGCACTTGCCATCTCCTGTCTGGACTACTGCAGCTCGCTGTTGGCTGGGCTCCCCGCTTGTGCCATCAAACCCCTGCAACCTTCCCAAGTTCTCCCATGTCACCCCCCTCCTCTGCACACTCCACTGCCTTCCAGTCGAAGCTCGCATTCATTACAAGACCATGGTACTTGCCTACGGAGCAGCAAGAGGAACTGCCCCTCCCTACCTTCAGGCTAAGCTCAAACCCTACACCCCAACCGGAGCACTCCGTTCTGCCACCTCTGGTCTCCTGGCCCTCCCACCCCTATGGGAGGGCAGTTTCTGCTCAGCACAGTCCAAGTTCTTCTCTGTCCTGGCACCCCAATGGTGGAACCAGCTTCCCCCTGCAGCTAGCACAGCAGAGTCCTTGCCCATCTTCTTTACTTTCTAGCTCTGACTTTACTGATAGCTACTTTATTGAGGAAAAATGTACTTACTATGACTGTGATATTTGGTTGTCCCACCTAGCAATCTTAAGATGAATGCACTAAGTCACTCTGGATATGAGCTTCTGCTAAATTACTAAATTGTAAAAATATAAAAGCACAATACCATCTACTGTGTACAACAGGAGGCAGAGAGAGACAGAAATCCTGTTCAACTGAAGGAGGGAAAATGGCAGCCTATGCCTTAGGGAGGGCCAAATCACTGCTCCTGTGACTAGAGGAGAATACAAAGTCAAACTAACTTTATCAGTGAGTGCTAAAGCCGCCAGAACAAAGACTGAAGTGAAATGTTGGCATGCTGTTTGGAGTGGGCTTCCTGGCAACCGCTGAGACATAGCAGGTCATAAGTATCAGCAGTCAATTTATTCAGTGGCATAGGACGCGGGTGGGGGTCCCCTAAAGCCTTCCTTTGATCATCCTTGAGATGTCACTACAACTTCATTGGAGTCCACCTGTTGCCAATTCAATTGATTGGACATGATTTAGAAAGAAACACATGTCTAGATAAGGTTCCAGAGTTGACAGTGCATGTCAGAGCAGAAACTATACCATGAAGTCCAAGGAACTGTCCGTAGACCTCCTAGATCAGGGTTGGGCTACTTTGATAGGGGTGGGGGCCACAAAAAAACAGAACTCATCATGGGGGCCGCAGTGACTTGTGGGTCTGCGTACCCACATCCATCCCACACAAAGTGCTGTGGAGGAGTGTCAACATGTGGGTATACATCTCTCTCTCTCTCTCTCTACCCCCGTCGCCCTCTACCCCGGTCTCTCTCTCAGCTACTGCAGTATAGCAGGAATCTAATTCAATGCTGGATCCTGCTCAATACTGGCAGAGATGAGCTAGTGCAGGAGGGAAGATGAAACTGGGTTAGGGCCACTATACAGGCCCAGGGGCCTTCTGATGGGAAAAGTTGGAGAAACTGGTCAGGTCTGTGTGTCATGATCTAACGGAAGAACAAACAAGAGAAAAATATTATGCAACATCACAAACTACCCTCCATGATAGTCAACGACAATGTTCAAAAGCTCAAAGTGAGTTGTCAATTTGGCAATCCAGGTAATATCATTGAACTTCTTCAAACCGTAAAGCCATCACACAAACCGTTAATAGCAGCACCATGTTTATGTCAACAAACATAAAAGTTGTTTATCATATCAACCTATTCATGTCAACAGTCATGCATTGTAAATTCAAATATACTCTAATTTTGCAAACAGTAAGAAAGCCTTGTCCAAGACAGAATGGCCCAACGGGCAGGAATCTTAATCCTGTTTCTGTAGCGTGTATTACCTAGTTTAACATGTATTACCTAGTTTAACATGTATTACCTAGTTTAACATGTATTACCTAGTTTAACATGTATTACCTAGTTTAACATGTATTACCTAGTTTGGATTTGTAAACCTGGTAGGCCTCAAAGCTCTCCTGTAGGGAGCTGTAGCGCTTGGTGAGCTGGCTCTTCTTGTGATGCAGTCTGGGCTGCAGTTGAAGGTTCTGCTCTGCTAGGCTGCGGTTACTGGCCAGGGTCATCTCCTTGATCTGCTGCACCTCCTGCATCTACAACATACAAAGGATCACACAGACATTGAGTACGATTATATGCATACAATAATGTGATTGTGGATAGTCAGATTAATATAATAGTTTGATTAAAAAGTTTAATAGATGAACGATTTCCCTAATAATCCTGTTTACATGGACAGATCTGAATGGCACTCTGATAAATGCAGAAAATTGGCAATCAAAATAAACATTGTACCACAGCGACAATGTTATTTTTGGGAAGCATATTTGATTCTGAGTTCGGACATACAGTATAAAGTTTGTATGTGAAAACTACTTGTAAGTAAGCATATTCCATTTTTCTGAACTCACTTCACTCTCTCATAACAGGTGCTAGCACATGCGCAGATCAAATACACCACTGGAACGCTGATTAAGGTGTTTACATGTTATTGCAGCTCAATGGGTGTAACTTTTGTTGACAACTTCGATACCCTTTGGAAACAAAACACTTTTTATAAGGAGGATGGGATCCACCCGAATAATTTGGGTTCCTGGATCCTTTCACAGCATTCTAAGGCTGCGTTGAGATAATGACTTATCAGTGACTCAAGCCCAGCTCAGTTAATCCCTACCATTGTGTCGCTGAGTTGTCATAATGCTTCAGCAAATGTACATTATACCAGGGGCGTTGGTAGACACAATGTAAGTAACCTATTTTATGTCCCTCTAACTGCCCTGAATGCTGCTGATCCTACAGCTATTGTATGCAGTAATAAGGTGCCTATGAACCAGAGTTACAGTGGGGGAAAAAAATATTTAGTCAGCCACCAATTGTGCAAGTTCTCCCACTTAAAAAGATGAGAGAGGCCTGTAATTTTCATCATAGGTACACGTCAACTATGACAGACAAAATGAGAAAAAATTTCCAGAAAATCACATTGTAGGATTTTTAATGAATTTATTTGCAAATTATGGTGGAAAATAAGTATTTGGTCAATAACAAAAGTTTCTCAATATTTTGTTATATACCCTTTGTTGGCAATGACACAGGTCAAACGTTTTCTGTAAGTCTTCACAAGGTTTTCACACACTGTTGCTGGTATTTTGGCCCATTCCTCCATGCAGATCTCCTCTAGAGCAGTGATGTTTTGGTGCTGTCGCTGGGCAACACGGACTTTCAACTCCCTCCAAAGATTTTATATGGGGTTGAGATCTGGAGACTGGCTAGGCCACTCCAGGTCCTTGAAATGCTTTTTACGAAGCCACTCCTTCGTTGCCCGGGCGGTGTGTTTGGGATCATTGTCATGCTGAAAGACCCAGCCACGTTTCATCTTCAATGCCCTTGCTGATGGAAGGAGGTTTTCACTCAAAATCTCACGATACATGGCCCCATTCATTCTTTCCTTTACACGGATCAGTCGTCCTGGTCCCTTTGCAGAAAAACAGCCCCAAAGCATGATGTTTCCACCGCCATGCTTCACAGTAGGTATGGTGTTCTTTGGATGCAACTCAGCATTCTTTGTCCTCCAAACACGACGAGTTGAGTTTTTACCAAAAAGTTCTATTTTGGTTTCATCTGACCATATGACATTCTCCCAATCCTCTTCTGGATCATCCAAATGCACTCTAGCAAACTTCAGACGGGCCTGGACATGTACTGGCTTAAGCAGGGGGGACACGTCTGGCACTGCAGGATTTGAGTCCCTGGCGGCGTAGTGTGTTACTGATGGTAGGCTTTGTTACTTTGGTCCCAGCTCTCTGCAGGTCATTCACTAGGTACCCCAGTGTGGTTCTGGGATTTTTGCTCACCGTTCTTGTGATCATTTTGACCCCATGGGGTGAGATCCCAGATCGAGGGAGATTATCAGTGGTCTTGTATGTCTTCCATTTCCTAATAATTGCTCCCATAGTTGATTTCTTCAAACCAAGCTGCTTACCTATTGCAGATTCAGTCTTCCCAGCCTGGTGCAGGTCTACAATTTTGTTTCTGGTGTCCTTTGACAGCTCTTTGGTCTTGGCCATAGTGGAGTTTGGAGTGTGACTGTTTGAGGTTGTGGACAGGTGTCTTTTATACTGATAACAAGTTCAAACAGGTGCCATTAATACAGGTAACGAGTGGAGGACAGAGGAGCCTCTTAAAGAAGAAGTTACAGGTCTGTGAGAGCCAGAAATCTTGCTTGTTTGTAGGTGACCAAATACTTATTTTCCACCATAATTTGCAAATAAATTCATTAAAGATCCTACAATGTGATTTTCTGGATTTCTTTTTCTCAACTTGTCTGTCATAGTTGACGTGTAACTATGATGAAAATTACAGGCCTCTCTCATCTTTTTAAGTGGGAGAACTTGCACAATTGGTGGCTGACTAAATACTTTTTTCCCCCACTGTATATTCTTAGCACTGAGGCGGTGTACTCTAGTAGGAAGTCCACTGTGTGCAGCTCACCCTGCACTAACATAAATAACATGAGCATGTATACTTCTGCTAAGCTTCCCAGTAAAGCAATGCAAACAATCAAGCATCCCAATAAAGTGCTAAAAATAGCCCACGTTAAAATATGTAGCTTAAGAAACAAGGTTCATTAAATTAATCGCTAGTAACAGATAACATTCCAATTCTGACTATCTCTGAAACTCAGATAATACCTTTGATGATACAGTGGAAGCAATACATAGTTATAACATCTACAGAAAAGACAGAAATGCCAATGGGGGTGTTGCTGTTTATATTCAGAACCATATTCCTGTAAAGCTTAGAGAGGATCTCATGTTAAATACTGTTCAAGTAATATGGCTACAGGTTCTGCCTCACCTAAAGCCCATTCTTGTGGGAAGCTGCTATAGACCACCAAGTGCTAACAGTCAGTATCTGGATAACATGTGTGAAATGCTTGATAATGTATGTCATATAAACAGAGATGTATATTTTCTGGGTGATTTAAATATTGACAGGCTTTCATCAAGCTGCCCACTCAAGAAAAAGCTTCAAACTGTAACCAGTGCATGCAACCTGGTTCAGGATATCTGTCAACCTACCAGGGTAGTTACAAACAGCACAGGAATGAAATCATCAACATGTATTGATCACATCTTTACTAATGCTGCAGAAATTAGCTTGAAAGCAGTATCCAGATCCATCGAATGTAGTGATCACAATATAGTAGCCATATCTAGGAAAACAAAAGTTCCAAATGCTGGGCCTAATATAGTGTATAAGAGGTCATACAATACGTTTTGTAGTGATTCCTATGTTGTTGATGTAAATAATATTTGTTGGTCTGTGGTGTGTAATGAGTAGCAACCAGACGCTGCACTTGACCCATTTATGAAATTGCTTATTCTAAAAGCTGTTAAATCCCTGTGGATTAATGAGGAATTGAAACATTTTATAGTTCAGAGGGATGCGGCAAAACTAATGGCAAATAAGTCTGGCTGCACAACCGATTGGCAAACGTACTGCAAATAGAGAAATCATGTGACTAAACTGAATAAAAAGAAGAAGAAACTATACTATGAAACAAAGATAAATTATTTAAAGAATGATAGTAAAAAGCTCTGGAGCACCTTAAATTAAATTTTGCCCAAAAAGGCAAACTCAGCTCCATCATTCATTGAATCAGATGGCTCCTTCATCATCACAAACCCACTGATCTTGCCAATGAAAAAATCATTGAAGTAATTGGCAATATTAGCTAATTTAGGCATGACATGCCAGCAACAAACACTGACACTACACATCCAAGAATAACTAATCAAATTATGAAAGACAAGCGTTGTAATTTTGAATTCTGTAAAGTGTGGAAGAGGTGAAAAAATTATTGTTGTCTATCAACAATGACAAGCCACCGGGGTCTGACAACTTGGATGGATAAGTACTGAGGATAATAGCGGACGATATTGCCACTCCTATTTGCCATATCTTCAATTTAAGCCTACTAGAAAGTGTGTGCCATCAGGCCTGGAGGGAAGCAAAAGTCATTCCGCTACCTAAGAATAGTAAAGCCCCCTTTACTGGCTCAAATAGCCGACCAATCAGCCTGTAAACTTTTGGAAAAATGTGTGTTTGACCAGATACAATCCTATTTTACAGTAAACAAATTGACTTCAACAAGCACAGGACTTACACAAATGACTGATGATTGACAGAGAAATTGATGCTAAAAAGATTGTGTTGGCTGTTTTGTTAGACTTCAGTGCGGCTTTTGACATTATCGATCATAGTCTGCTGCTGGAAAAACCTATTTGTTATGGCTTTACACCCCCTGCTATATTGTGGATAAAGAGTTACAGTGGGGATAAAAAGTATTTAGTCAGCCACCAATTGTGCAAGTTCTCCCACTTAAGAAGATGAGAGAGGCCTGTAATTTTCATCATAGGTACACGTCAACTATGACAGACAAAATGAGAAAAAAAAATCCAGAAAATCACATTGTAGGATTTTTAATGAATTTATTTGCAAATTATGGTGGAAAATAAGTATTTGGTCAATAACAAAAGTTTCTCAATACTTTGTTATATACCCTTTGTTGGCAATGACACAGGTCAAACGTTTTCTGTAAGTCTTCACAAGGTTTTCACACACTGTTGCTGGTATTTTGGCCCATTCCTCCATGCAGATCTCCTCTAGAGCAGTGATGTTTTGGGGCTGTCGCTGGGCAACACGGACTTTCAACTCACTCCAAAGATTTTCTATGGGGTTGAGATCTGGAGACTGGCTAGGCCACTCCAGGACCTTGAAATGCTTCTTATGAAGCCACTCCTTCGTTGCCCGGGCGGTGTGTTTGGGATCATTGTCATGCTGAAAGACCCAGCCACGTTTTATCTTCAATGCCCTTGCTGCTGGAAGGAGGTTTTCACTCAAAATCTCACGATACATGGCCCCATTCATTCTTTCCTTTACACGGATCAGTCGTCCTGGTCCCTTTGCAGAAAAACAGCCCCAAAGCATGATGTTTCCACCCCCATGCTTCACAGTAGGTATGGTGTTCTTTGGATGCAACTCAGCATTCTTTGTCCTCCAAACACGACAAGTTGAGTTTTTACCAAAAAGTTATATTTTGGTTTCATCTGACCATATGATATTCTCCCAATCCTCTTCTGGATCATCCAAATGCACTCTAGCAAACTTCAGACGGGCCTGGACATGTACTGGCTTAAGCAGGGGGACACGTCTGGCACTGCAGGATTTGAGTCCCTGGCGGCGTAGTGTGTTACTGATGGTAGGCTTTGTTACTTTGGTCCCAGCTCCCTGCAGGTCATTCACTAGGTCCCCCCGTGTGGTTCTGGGATTTTTGCTCACCGTTCTTGTGATCATTTTGACCCCACGGGGTGAGATCTTGCGTGGAGCCCCAGATCGAGGGAGATTATCAGTGGTCTTGTATGTCTTCCATTTCCTAATAATTGCTCCCACAGTTGATTTCTTCAAACCAAGCTGCTTACCTATTGCAGATTCAGTCTTCCCAGCCTGGTGCAGGTCTACAATTTTGTTTCTGGTGTCCTTTGACAGCTCTTTGGTCTTGGCCATAGTGGAGTTTGGAGTGTGACTGTTTGAGGTTGTGGACAGGTGTCTTTTATACTGATAACAAGTTCAAACAGGTGCCATTAATACAGGTAACGAGTGGAGGACAGAGGAGCCTCTTAAAGAAGAAGTTACAGGTCTGTGAGAGCCAGAAATCTTGCTTGTTTGTAGGTGACCAAATACTTATTTTCCACCATAGTTTGCAAATAAATTCATTAAACATCCTACAATGTGATTTTCTGGATTTTTTTTCTTCTCAATTTGTCTGTCATAGTTGACGTGTACCTATGATGAAAATTACAGGCCTCTCTCATCTTTTTAAGTGGGAGAACTTGCACAATTGGTGGCTGACTAAATACTTTTTTTCCCCACTGTACCTGTCTAATAGAACACAGAGGGTATTCTTTAATGGGAGCCTCTCCAACATAATCCAGGTAGAATCAGGAATTCCCCAGGGCAGCTGCCTAGGCCCCTTATTTTTTCAATCTTTACTAACGACATGCCACTGGCTTTGAGTAACGCCAGTGTGTATATGTATGCGGATGACTCAACACTATACACGTCAGCTACTACAGCGACTGAAATGACTGCAACACTTAAAGAGCTGCAGTTAGTTTCAGAATGGGTGGCAAGGAATAAGTTAGTCCTAAATATTTCCAAAACTAAAAGCATTGTATTTGGGACAAATCATTCACTAAACCCTAAACCTCAACTAAATCTTGTAATGAATAATGTGGAAATTGAGCAAGTTGAGGTGAGTAAACTGCTTGGAGTAACCCTGGATTGTAAACTGTCATGGTCAAAACATATTGATACAACAGTAGCTAAGATGGGGAGAAGTCTGTCCATAATAATGTGCTGCTCTACCTTCTTAACAGCACTATAAACAAGGCAGGTCCTACAGGCTCTAGTTTTGTCGCACCTGGACTACTGCCACAAAGAGGGACTTAGGAAAATTACAATTGGCTCGGAACAGGGCAGCACGGCTGGCCCGTTAATGTACACGGAGAGCTAACATTAATGATATGCATGTCAATCTCTCATGGCTCAAAGTGGAGGAGAGACTGACTTCATCACTACTTGTTGACATGCTGAATGCACCGAGGTGTCTGTTTTTTTAAACTACTCGCACATAGCTCGGACACCCATGCATATCCCACAAGACATGCCACCAGAGGTCTCTTCACAATCCCAAAGTCCAGTACAGACTATGGGAGGCGCACAGTACTACATAGAGCCATGACTACATGGAACTCTATTCCACATCAGGTAACTGATGCAAGCAGTAGAATCAGATTTTAAAAAACAGATAAAAATACACCTTGTGGAACAGCGGGGACTGAAGAGATACACACACAGGAGCAGACACACATACGCACACGGGCGCTAGCACAAGGACTCTGAACACACGTACATTGTCAATATTGTTGTATGGTGGTATCATACATTTTTTGTTGTAGATATGTAGTGGTGTAACAATGTTATATGATGTACTGTTTTATCTTTTGTTAAGTGCCTTGGTGTGTTTGGACCCCAGGAAAAGTAGATGCTGCCTTGGCAGCAGCTAATGGGGATCCCTAATAAATACAAATAATTTAAAAGATTGCTCAGAAAACCAGGTGTTTTAATCGGTGACGATTAAGACAAGCAGAGTAAGGTGTTTACATGACTATTGCATAATCTGCCTACTGCCATGATCAGTTTAATATTGGATTATTACTGTGCATGTAAACATACTCATTGTAAGACACACACATACACTGTAAAATACACACACATAGGCTTAGGCGGTATACAGATTTTCCTATAGTCATACCGTCCTTCTCTCATCCCAGGACTTATGCTATTACCGGCATTATTCATCACCTAATGTGCGCCACACAACAGAGACTCGCTCATTGATATAGAACGCTATGTACTCACCAGCTCCTGCTTTCTCCCAGTGTGCTATTTACAAACAAAGACGTGACTGGCTCAACTGTTCTGGGGAACTACGGTAAGATTGATAATATAAAATAATGTGACCGGTGCTTTATCGCTTAAGGTATTGCACAAGTTGACTGGTATTAACTCACAACAAAAGCCCATGGCATGTCGCTTATGATTGTTTATTTTTTATTGTCATAGTTTGAGGCAAGAATCTAAACACCTTATCAAGGACAGAAAAAGTGAGTAGCTTGGGCGTGAACAGCATCATGTTGCCCAACTCTGAAAATGCATTAACTAGCCTAATAGGCAGTAGAACACTACTTCCAAAAGTAATTATCTTGTCAGGGAATGACAGAAGCCAGCCAGCAGTGTGGGCTGGAGGGTGCCAGAGAGAAAACAACATTTCAGACAAGGCCAGAGGCTAAGTACATTCATAACCACTGAACTGCCGTGACCTGAGCTGACCAAACCATACAACCAACTAACTTCCCAGAACAGAACCGTACCGCGTCTCAATAAGCCACTCCAACGCAGTGCACTGAAAAAAACAGGCCTTTAAATAGCGTCCATAACTGCAGGCTTGTTCTGTCAAACCAAACACATTATGTTTTGCAGGGGAAGGAAATAGTTCCTGACTGGCTCTCCACTTTCTCTGTACAGTGACAGAAGATGAGGAAAAAATGGAACGGGGAACACCAAAACTGTCACACCAAACATAGACTGTGCTGCTCAACATATTCGTTTTCTTCCCATTTAAGATGACATATAAGAACATAATGACGTTATTATGCTGAAGGCAGAAGCTTTTAGCTGTGTGGGGATTGAGTACAGCGGCCGTATCTGTATCAAGCAGCTCAGAGTAGGTTGGAGTGATGATCTAGGATCAGTTTAGCCTTTTAAATCATAATGAATATGATTACATGGACAGGGAACACCTGATCCTAGATCAGCACTCCTACTCTGAGATGCTTGATAAATACACATACAGCCCCAGAGCTCAGAGGGCCAGTGGCAGCATCAGCATCACACCCAAACAGAGGCTTTCATTTGGAGACTGTGACCATCTAGTCGCATTTTGTGACCTTTAACTTGCCTGTGTGAGTACACAAATAAATACAAAATACTCGACCAGTTCACCTCAATCAAAAGTCCTATTTTTGGGGCGGATAAAACCATTACATTTGTAAAGTGCATTATCCTCATGATTCCTGTAATAAAAGTGAAAGCCCTGCTGACAATCAAGCTTTGAAATGCAGAGCGTGCTAAATTGCGCACCGGTCATCGCAAGTGCACTAAGCCATTGCAAAAAAAATGGAAGATATTTACTGTTAGATTAATACATGGCTACTAGCGGTAGGTGTTATATTTAAGGCCCGAAGAGGTGTTGTATATGGCCAATATACCACGGTTAAGGGCTGTTGTTACATCATCCTTATCACTTTACAGAAATTCTCCAAACCCAAAAGTATAGATAGTTCTAAACAAAAAGCCTTAAAAAAAATCTAAAAACAATATAAAGCCATCTTCTTCTATGAACTCACTGTAATCTAAAATATCTAATACCAATCGTATATGGTTACGAATACTCCTTCCTTTAATAATAATATAATAATATGCCATTTAGCAGACGCTTTTATCCAAAGCGACTTACAGTCATGCGTGCATACATATTATTTTTTTTTTTGTGTATGGGTGGTCCCGGGGATCGAACCTACTACCTTGGCGTTACAAGCGCCGTGCTCTACCAGCTGAGCTACAGAGGACCACAATTAGCCTCAATTAGCCTTAATGAAGGCTAATTGAGTTTCACTGATTATATCATCAAGGCCTTTTTTCTGCCTATTAGCATAGACATGTGCTAGTAACTTATAGTCAGTTGCCAACAACGTGATTGGTCTCCAATCGTCGAAGTAAAGAGAGTCCTTCTTTGGTTTGGGTATAAAAACTATTAGTCCCTGTCTCAAAGAAGGAGGTAAGATAGCATTAGCAATACCCTCTTTGTAGACCGAAAGCAAGAACTCTAATATTAGGCCAAAAATGTTGATAGACATGATACTAGCAGTTCGGTGGCTATGAGTAATGGAACATCCCCTCGTTTCTCTATTGCTAGAGGAATTAGACAGGGTTGTCCAATCTCCACTCTTATTTATTTTAGCCACAGATTTACTATACATATTTCTTAACAAATTGGAGAATTTAAAAGGGATCCGTATTTTGTTAAAGACATTTACTCCCTTTAAGAGTGTGCGCCTAATCTCAGCTCGTTTCCTGTATAAAAGACACCTGGGAGCCAGAAATCTTTCTGATTGAGAGGGGGTCAAATACTTATTTCCCTCATTAAAATGCAAATCAATTTATAACATTTTTGACATGTGTTTTTCTGGATTTTTGTTGTTGTTATTCTGTCTCTCACTGTTCAAATAAACCTACCATTAAAATTATAGACTGATCATTTCTTTGTCAGTGGGCAAACGTACAAAATCAGCAGGGGATCAAATACTTTTTAACCTCACTGTAAGCATATTCTGCAGATAAGACATCTTAATGATCTATGTTACCTAGCTAATTCTGATTTCTCCACTACACCTGTTAATGATTTCTTGCACAAAAAGGTACAATTTTGACAAAACGCTGTGTGTTTTTTGCTCCTCTGATTCAGAATCTATCGAGCCTTTTTTGTTTTAATGCCGCCATTCAAGTAAACTATGGATTGAAATTCATGAATGGTCTCAAATGACCTATGTTTACCTTTGATGATGTTAAATGGCATTATGCTTATCCTTGTAATTCTGATCATAACTATTTTATTAACATTATTATTCTCTTGGCCAAATATTATATTCACAAATGTAAATGGAGTGGGGAAATTCCTTATTTTGTAGTTTTTTTTTCCATTGAACTTTTACAATTTTATAAATCCCTCAAACTTGTGAATCTTAAAAAGTTGGAAAAAGTATTAGAAGTCATGTCTCTGAATGTCTGTTAATGTCTCATTGCCTTGTCACATCTAAAAATGACCTGAATTATTCACCTGGTGTTTTATTTTTTCATTGTTTATGTGTAATACTGGTATTATTGTTGCAATAAAAAATCATTTAAAAAAAGGGCTGTTAGACAACGCAAGACGGAGTGGCCTGGATACAGCCATTAACCATAGTATATTGACCATATTTTTACATTTTTGTCATTTAGCAGACGCTCTTATCCAGAGTGACTTACAGTTAGTGAATACATTATATATATATATATATTTTATTATTTTTTATACTGGCCCCCCATGGGAATCGAACCCACAACCCTGGCGTTGCAAACGCCATGCTCTATCAACTGAGCTACATCCCTGCCGGCCATTCCCTCCCCTACCCTGGACGACGCTGGGCCAATTGTGCGCCGCCCATGAGTCTCCCGGTCGCGGCCGGCTGCGACAGAGCCTGGATTCGAACCAGGATCTCTAGTGGCACAGTTAGCACTGCGATGCAGTGCCTTAGACCACTGCGCCACTCACCCATATACCACAAACCCCAGTAAAAATATATTCTGGGTCATACCTATGGTACACGGTCTGATATACCATGGCTTTCAGCCAATCAGCATTCAGGGCTCAAACCACCCAGTTTATCATTAGAGTTAGCGATCTAGCTAATGTGTTTTGAGTTTCCACTTCCTCATGTGGTGAGTTTGCACCACATGGGGGGTGAATACTTTCGCAAGCCACTGTATCTTCTTATCACAGTTGCCCAAGTAAGTCTCTTATTCACTGACTGACACTGGCTTACACCTGCGGTTATGTTCTTTTCTCCTGTCTCTAACCACAATCACATCAAAATGGTGACAATATGCCTCTTCTCTTCAGCTCTACTGAGAGAGAGGCTTTGCCTACTGAGACACTGATCATGGAAGAAATTCACATAGAGGGGCTGAATGACTGTACACAATCAGCTTAAACTCAAATTCACTTAGCATTTTGACATTTCACATGCTAAGTTAATCAGAAGACACATCATGTGGTGATAGAGAACTAGGTCACCCAGCACCCCGGCGTCCAGATCCTCCCTGTAACATTTGTTCAAAAGGAACTTTCCTTGCTTGATATGCTATTCTTAGCTGGATGTCTTGGGTTGGGTTGAAGATAGCGTGCAGTTACAGCTGCCTGATCAAACCAAGACCAGTCTGGCAGCTATAGTCCCCGTCTGTCCCTGACTAACACACACACACACGCCGTTAGAGAGTGCAGTAAAATAATAATACACTGAGTTAACTTAGAACAATAGGTTTATATCTACTGGCAGGGCACATGTTAGTCTACGCCTGTTGTTTACGAAGCATGTGACAAATATAATTTGATGTGATTGATTTGATGTCAATACGAAAAAGTATGAAAACCTATGCACTCACTACTGTACGTTTCTCTGGATAAGAGTGTTTGCTAAATGATTAAAATGTAAATGTTGATTGATGTCTGGCTACCAGACAATATAAAACAGTCAGTATGTAGCCTATGATATGAACCAAGGTAAGCCAAAGAGACTTGTGTAGATCCAGACTGAGATTGTTCTTCATCTCAAATAACAAGAACAGACCACATTCAAATGTAACTCCATTTGCATACAATGACTGCGCAGGTGAGGGAGAGTGCATTTCCAAATGTGTTAACTAGCCGGAAGTGTAGAAGTGTCCCTATTTACGGGTATGCAATCAATGCATTCTCATTCCTGGAGCAGTACACAGTGTACTTACTTACTGTACTGTACCTGCTCAGATTACATATACATGTTCAAAGCTGTGACATCCAGCAGCTTCGCCTTTGGTAAGGTGCGGAACTTTCCAACTAACTCAATGAGGTGTGTCCTGAGTTAGTCAGAACTGCCTTTTCCAGGCATTAGGAGCACTTCTCGCCATCTTGCTGTATCCCAAATGGCACCCTATTCCCTATATAGAGCAGCACTACTTTTGGCCAGGGCCCTTCCCTCCTCTGACAAGTCAATACATCCCCCTCTGTAACCTGTAATGACGTAGCTGAAGGTCCATGGTTGGTAACCAACAGCATTAGCTCTGTGCTATATAGCCCTATTGGCATTCGACTCCACTGCCACAAACTGTTTCTGCATCATACAGCATAAAACGAAACCATGGTCAGCTAGAATCAGATAGAGGGAGTAATAAAAATGGAACTGGGACTATAAAAATCTGATCTCTGATGATAGCACATTGAGACACATACAAATCAATGCTTGCTGGTTTAATTGATTATTTTACAACATCAGTTAACGTAGGCCTAGATCCATCTGTAGGGGAAATGAGGATTCTATGGAATTCATGTCTAGGAACCACTGTTCACCCTCATATACAGTGGGACAGCTTGGTTCTTGTTTTATGTGTGCTACTAGAAGTCCTGACCAAGAAGGAGAACTCTCTGAAAATTTAAGCAATCATCATTATTAAGCCGTGGAGCAGTTTACATTCAATATAATCTAACAAAGTACTGAAAGTTATTCTGTTTTGTTGAGCAGAATGCCATGACATGGCACAGTTTGCAACTAAGTCCATTCAGCAGCTGGTCTTGCAATTGACGTTTCCCAAACAGATCCTTTCTGACCACCTTAACTGTATGTCCAGTCATTGCTGCAGCTTGGCAACATAGCGTACAGTATTTTGCTTTGTCACTCACCAACCACAATACCGGACTCCCTCCCCAGAGAGGAACTACGTATTTTTGCTCTTTGCCAAGACAAACATGGGTAGGATACTGTCCATTTTAACTACAAAAACATTGTCATGTTGCTTATACTGTCAATCACTGTGAGTGTTTTTGCTTGTTACTTTGTCAGTGGCAAACTGCAAGTGTTGCTATTCTACGAAACGTCTCTAGTTCCAGGAAGGTTACTTAAGTAAGAAAGTAACGTTCTAAACGGTCTTCAATAAACGTGACACACCTGCCATTGAAATATGTATTGTGAAGTAATATTGAAAATAATATTGGGAAGTATGCCATTGTTCCGCTAATTCTCAACTTACCCTACAAGCTGGCAAAAGCTAAACAAAGGGCTTGAAATTGAAAGAATGCAGCAGAAAACCCAAGTGATATAGGAATATTGTTATAGTGGCTTACCTCTTCCATTTCTTGGACAATGCTGTTGAGTTTGTCATCATCCTCAAGCAATTCGTTGAGCTGTGTCATCGAGTACGAACTAAACTTGTTCCCAAAACCAGACATTTCTGTCACAGCTGCGTTCCTCTCTTCGCCTCGCGGATCCTTTCGATGGAGGGCCTTCACTTCACGCGATCCAGAGAATAAACAGCAGCAAGTTAGACTGGCTGAATAAATAAAAAAAGCTGGAGCCTCTAACCGGAAACTGTGGGTGCCTTCTTCTTCTTCAGTGGGGTTTATCGGCGGTTGGCATCCAACGTTATGGTGCATTACCGCCACCTACCGTACTGGAGTGTGGGCCAGAGACAGGGATAAACAAAATCCTACCTGCCAACCCAGTTTCTCTTAAAAAAGACAACAAAATATGTGATACTATATCTAATGACGTTCTATTCAATATACTCTTTAAACTAATTTCCTGTATCCCCTTCTCCCTTATACTTAATCTCATCCTCTCTCTTTCCCTCTGATACTGCCCACACTGTAGCAATACATGCTCCACAGTCTCTATTTCCTGACAATAATCACATTTTCCTGATGGATGCTTTCCTATCACGCTTAGTGTCTTATTCAACAGGCTGTGTCCCACCCTTAATCTTGTAAAAATAGCCTCCTCTCTTCTGTCCCTTCCTGCCGTCCTCCCCGACTTGCTTCCCTTAATATTTATATTCCACTGCTCCTGCCATCTCTGCACCATCACTGTATATATAACAGTCTTTTTGCCTCTGCCTTGCTCATTGACACTTCAACATCCCCACTACTAAGTGCTTGTTTAGCCTGTTCATCTACTGCCTCGTTCCCCCCCACCCCCCACATGGGCTGGGACCCAAGTAAATCTTATCTGTATACCCATCTGTTTAATCCTGCCATGGGTTTGTTGCACCTCATAAAGCAGGTCTTGTCTGCTATGTGAGCTAAAGGACTAGAGACTAATTAACACTTCACATGAATCAGAGCAAATAACTACTCTGTCTTGTTTGACTTCCTCCACCCACTGACCATCAGCTCTGCCGTATATACAGCCAGATGATCTGTAATATGTTTCCTGACTTCCACCCCACATTCCTGCACTACAAATGCTGACCCAGTATGTCCTGTCCTTGGATCTTTTGAACCATCTGTGTAAATGGCCACAAAATCCTGATACACAGTATCCAGATGTCTCTTAAACAAATCAGATGGATCAACACCCTCCCTATCTTTCTGTAGTATCTACAACACTTCTAGATCAACTACTGGAGGCTGGAGTAACCATGGTGGATTTACAGGAATAACTACCATTGGACTAAACTCCCTTCCATACAGTCCCATCTCCTTCGCCTAGGTGTTACCCACCGACCCAAAGCTCATGTTCCCAGCATGCCTGTAAAATCCCTTTCGCAGGATGAGACACCACATGTTCTTGTAGGTTGACCCAATAATTCATTGCCAGCTGCTGTCTCCTAATCTGCAATGGCATATCCCCCATATCCACCTGTAATGCAGCCAGTGGGGACGTCCGAAACGCCCCACTACATATTCTGAGTCCTTGCCCCTGTATGACATCTAGCCTTTCCAGTGAGGTCCGGGCTGCCGAACCATACGCTATACTGCCATAGTCTATTACAGATTGGATCAATGCAACATACATGGTCTTCAATGAGGAACGTCCAGACCCCCACTCCTTCCCCGTCAGACAGCGCATCACATTTAGCACCTTCTTACACTTTCCCACCACTCTCTCAATGTGTTCTGCCCAGGTCAGTCTAGTGTCAAAGTATACCCCAAGGAACCTGAAGGCCCCCACCCTCTCCAAGTTTCTCCCATATAACCTCAAGCATACCTCATCTCCCACCTTCCTCCTGGTAAAGAACACTGTTTGAGTTTTCTCAACAGAGAACCTGAATCCCCACATTAATGCCCACCACTCTACCTCATCAATTGCTTCCTGTACCTTCCTGACTATGTATAGCACATTTCTTCCCCTCTTCCATAAGCCCCCCATCATCTGCAAATAACGACCTCCCTATATCCGGCTGTACCTGAGAGTAAACATCATTGATCATGATTGAGAACAACAGAGGACTAATCACGCTCCCCTGTGGTGTACTGTTATCCACCAGGTATCTGCCTGATAAAGACTTCCCCACCCTCACCTGGATAGACCTTCCAAACAGGAAATCCTTTATCCAGTTGTTCGTTCTTCCTCCTACCCCCATAATATCAAGCTTGATTAACAACTCCTCCTTCCACATCATATCATACGCCTTCTCCACATCAAAAAAGACAGCTACAACAGTCTCCTTGTTCACCTGAGCCTTCCTGACCTCTGCTTCTAAGTAGAGCACTGGATCCATAGTTCCCCTACCCTTCCTGAACCCACTCTGATGTGGCGATACTAGCCCTCTGCTCTCCAGGAAGTAAGTTAGCCTCTCCGTAATCATACGTTCCATAATCGTACATACATGTGATGTTAAAGCTATTGGCCGATAGCTTGTTGGCCTCGTTGGATCCTTCCTGGGCTTCCGGATTGGTACCACTACTGCCTCCTTCCAACTGCCTGGTAGTTTCCCCTCCTACCACACTCTGTTGTACAACACCAATACCTTATCCAGTGCCTCATCACTAAGATGGGCCAACATAACATAGAACACGTCATCTTTCCCAGGTGAAGTTAACCCAGCCTTACCTATTGCTCTTTTCCCCTCTGCCATGGTAAATGGTGCATTCAACGCATCATATACATCCTCCCTCCTATCCAGCACTCCAGGATGCTCCTCTCTCGTGTTCTCTCTCCCCCTCTGCCCCTCCTCTGACAGATTTGCGGAGCCATGCACTTGGACAAATGCTTTGGCCATCATCTCTGCCTTCTCCTCATCTGTTACTGCCACATCCTCCCCACTCGTCAACACTGGATAATCCCACTCTCTTCTGACCCCACTCATCCTCTTAATCATCCCCCATACTTCTCCCACAGGTGTCGCCCTTCCAATGGTGTCACAGAACCGATGCCAACATGACCTCTTTGCCTGACAGATAGTTCTCCTCACCATGGCCTGGGCCTGCTTATACTGAATCAGATGTTGGAAGTTATGCGTCCTTTTCAGTACTCTAAATGCTCCTACTCCTCACCATTGCCCAACATTCCTCTGTCCACCATGGGACTGCTTTCCTCCTCCTCCTCCCTGAACTCTTAGGTATAGCCTCAGTAGCTGCCCCCACTAACACTGTTCTCACCCAGTTATTCATACTATCCACATCCCCTCTCATATCCACCCGAGCCATCACCTGCTCACTCAGCTCCTGAAACTGATCCCACTTTCCCTTCCAAACACCCACCTGCCTACTCCATCCACTGACACCTCCTCCTCCCTCCAGCCTACTGTACATACAATGGGGTAGTGATCCCTCCCTACTGTCGACTCCTCCCATACCTCCCACTCACATATTCCTGCCATCGCATTAGATACCAGAGTGAGGTCCAAGTCAGACTCTTTCCCTGTGGCTTTCCCTGTGGCTCTAGTCCTGTGTAGCTCAATTGGTAGAGCATGGCGTTTGCAACGCCAGGGTTGTGGGTTCGATCCCCGGGACCACCCATACACAAAAATGTATGCACACATACGCTTTGGATAAAAGCGTCTGCTAAATGGCATATTATTATTATTATTATTATTATGCTCACATCTCTCCCTTGAACCTATATCTCCCTGGACCACCCTCACTGCCTCAGCATATGACACCCTTCTCTCCACTCTCACTTGTTGCACCTCCACTTCCTGCTTCATAGCCTCACACCCACTATATGCCACACTATGAGCACCCCCACTGCTGCAGCACTTTGGTTGTCCACCATCTCCACACTTCCCATACTCATGCTCCCCTCCACACCTGGCACACCTATTTTTCTCTTTACAGACTGTTGCTACATGCTCAAACCTCTGGCATTTATAACATCTTAAAGGCTTCAGTACATAAGCCCTCACATAATAAATCATATATCCTGTTGTTACTTTATTTGGCAGTGCCCGGTCCTTGAAATGTAACAGAATAGATGTGCTATCTACCCTAACTCCACCTCTTGTTGCTTGTAATCTTTGAACATTCACTAGAATGCCTCCTCTCAAATTGTCCCTTACCTCTTTAGTGCTAACACTCACAGGCACTCCTGCTATCACCCCTTCAATCCACTGCTTCTCTGCTTGATCAGTCCAGCTGCTCGACTCCACCTTACACTTCCCTATTTGCTTCACTCAGAGAGCTTTTTTCCCTCTGCGCCATGTCCTTACAGAACACCAACAAGCTCCCATCTCTTAACACTTTAGCATTGACAACTTCCCCAATCAACTATTTTATCACAGCCATCAGCCTTATCGGACTCATCGCCCCAACTCCCCATTCCTCCCTAAACTTCAGAATCACTTTATGCTCCTCCTCACCTCCATGCTCCCCTCGCGTCTTATCTTGCCCTTCCTCTGCACTTTATACCTCCGAACTTCTGCTAGCGTTGGAAGCTAGGTTCCTCTCCTCAAACGTCATTTTCTGCCTCCTCTCTGCCTCCATAGACCTCTCGCTCCCCTTCAAACCCCTACACCCTTTCTCTCCCGCTTTCTTTTTCTTACTCCCTCCTTTATTTGTACCGCTATGTTCCATACTTGCTTCACTTTCTTCTCCATCACTATCTCCTACCATTTCTGACCCATTCACAGCACAGCCGTGCCGAACCGCCGCCACACCGAGTAAAGTTTGTTTGCTTTTCAACGATTTATCCCACCTACTCCTCTAACCTTCTCCAAACGCAACCTTCCTGTCTGTGTCTCTGCTTCGTCAACCTCAACTGTGTGTCCCTTTTTCTTCTGTGGGTTTTACGGCGGACTACAACCCAAAAAGGTGTATTGCCGCGACCAACTGGACGGGTTGAAACCAAAACAAGGTCAAAATAAAATCCATACGTGATAGAGAAACTAACTTCATCCACCCAAATAAAAATAGTACATTGACAAAACAAAACACCCACTTCTTCCTTCTTTCAATTCTCCATATCTCCCTTAGACCCTGAGAGGGCGGTAGGACTTGTGAAAATATTCCATGAAACTCCTTCGCCAAGAAATCTTTCAGCCCCAGGAACCGCTCCACCGCTTCCACAATGATTTCTATCTTCCTGGACCTTCTCTCCACCTGGACTTCCTGACGGGCTGCCCCCAGGTAGTAAGGGTAGGTAACAACACATCTGCCACGCTGATCCTCAACACGGGGGCCCCTCAGGGGTGTGTGCTCAGTCCCCTCCTGTACTCCCTGTTCAACCATGACTGCATGGCCAGACACGACTCCAACACCATCATTAAGTTTGCCGATGACACAACAGTCGAGGCCTGATCACCGACAATGACGAGACAGCCTATAGGGAGGAGGTCAGAGACCTGGCCGTGTGGTGCCAGGACAACAACCTCTCCCTCAACATGATCAAGACAAAGGAGATGATTGTGGACTACAGGAAAAAGAAGAGGACTGAGCACGCCCCCATTCTCATCGACAGGGCTGTAGTGGAACAGGTTGAGAGCTTCAAGTTCCTTGGTGTCCACATCACCAACAAACTAACATGGTCCATGCTGTGATCTAAATATACTAGTCAGAGCAATCTCTGCTACAGTAAAACCAATAGGCTACAACAACCAATATGTTTACAGTAGCCTAGTTCAGAATGGCAGTCATATCTTAGTTCATTCAGTACATTCACGTTTAATTGTGCAAAATCAAGAATCGGACAGCATCAACATGAAATCTCATCTATTCAAAATCAGCAATGATAGTGTCATAGTTTGAAGATAATGCACTTTCCATTGATTTGCATAGAATAAAAAAAAATACAGTCTTCAGCGAAGGCACCTCTTTGTCCTGTATACAGTACACATTTTCACATTAACAGAGAGAGAGGCCTAGCTGTTGACATGTAAGCAGAGATGCCGTTACCATTTCCACCTAGTATTGCCATAAGAAATAAAGTATCACAATACTATTACTGTTTTGTACGTCATACAATCAATGATGTTAACTTTGGCTTGAGCTGTCTCCACCTCAAAGTACATGTGCATTCAACACGAAGTCCACTGCGATAACCATAGACTGTATAATAGACTCTATGAAAAATAACATTGATAAACTTATTCAAGTGTTGCTCATTAAAGTCCGTCAAAGCTGGTCAAATGGCTACCAAATCCCTATACTCTTACTGATTATTCAATAATAATGCATTACTCAAGGTTTTGGACACCGTGAAATAGATTTTAGTTGAATCTATTCAATCTACTGTGCAAATTTTAAATCCCTTAACAGGTGCTGTTATAGAAAATTGGGAAAGGGGTGGAGTTTGACCGTTTTTTTTTGTTGACCTTTAACTAATTAACTGCCTGGTGATATCACTAGTCAAGCCAAAACTCCATCCCACCAAAACAGGCTGAAATGTAAGGTGGTCTTTACAAACAGCTCTTACACTAAAAAGGGCATTATCATCATTTTCACCATTTCACAGTATTATTCCAACCACATTGTGTGGAAATATATATAAACCACAGGAAAATCACATTTTCGACTGCACTGGGCCTTTAATAAATTAAGGGTACTGTAATGTAATGCCTTGGATATGGGGCACTCCATAGTCCATGATTGCCAGTCAGTCAGTGTTAGCTACCAATGGAGCCCAAGCTCTCTCAGTAGCGTGGTGCTTCACATTCAGACTTACTGGGACTGCTGCTATCAGGTCCACTTCGCTGACTACCCCCCTCAGACTTCCAGGAGTGCTTCTCTGGGGGGTTGAGGACCTCTGCCCCTGTCTCGATACCCAGGACCTGCCTCTGCACCAGCTTGCAGTACAGGCCCCCCTTTGCCATGAGTTGGTTGTGTGGCCCCTGCTCCACCACACAGCCACCGTCGATAACTATGATGTTGTCTGCCCTTTCCACTGTGCTGAGGCGGTGGGCGATCACCAGCACTGTGTGTTGACGCATGTTGTTGTTCAGGGCCTGCTGGACCTGAAGAGAGAGAACATGGAGAGGATCCTTACCTACACTAAGTCTAAACAACACAAGATATAGTATTCAGAAAACTAGAGAAAGTGGCATAAAATTCAAGACCACAGATAAGGAGAATATGTTTGAATGCTGGCAAAGATTCTTCTGCAATAATACTGACCTTTTGAAAGCAGCATAGTTACATTGCAGACAGTTAATGTACAAAAAGCTGTGAAGTATTTGTAGTTAATCATATCAGTAATGTTAGTTCATTATATCAGAGCTGTAGCTCCGCCCACCGGTGAAGTGGAGCAGAGCATGCTGGGCGATCTCCAGCTTAGAGAAGATCAGCTCGAGAGAAGTCAAGCGAGAGAAAGTTCCAGCCATCCTCATGTTTTCCCAACAGTTAGCTTTCATTGTGTTAGCCAAGGCCGGTGTGCGTCCTTGTTGATATGTAAGTACATATTTCATATCTTTCAGGTGTTTATGTCTGAAGATGCACTCTTATGATAATGCAATATTTATGGTTATGCTAATTAGTAGTTTATACTGCGAGCTAGCTATTGTGAGCTGGCTAGCTCTGGTTTGGTTGTCATATCATTTCGGACATTTAACCCTGTATTTGTAAAGGATAATGTCCCCCAATGCGTTGTTTATATGCCCTGTAATTGTATAGGTGTATGATACATCATTATATGGGTATTACATTATATTTCACTGTTTAGAGGTATGCAAGTTCATTGTGCAGTTGTAGCCTTGAACTGAAGATGATGGTGCTATGCCTTGTAGTACACGTGCAGCGGCACTCCTTTGATCTCAATTAGTGCAGTCACAGTCACATTGTATTGTGCTGTATGGTCCTGTATAGCATTAAGTCATCATAGTCATGTTATAGCCATGTATATTGTTTATAAGAGATGTGAATTGGAGATTGTATTCTGTCATTCACTATTGTATGACTCTTTACTTGCAGACCACATACAAACTTTTGGTTAACACAATTATCAAGCCATACACTGTGCTGTGCCGTTACTGCTCTGTGAATCAGCGTCATTAAACAACCTCAACTGGAATCATACCAGTCTGTCATCTGTGCCCTTACAAGTACATGGGAGAGAACACATAGTGCTGAGTAAAACCTAACCCTACAGAATATACAGTCCACCAAGTCCTCAACTACATTGTGGTTCTTCGAGCTGGATAAAGGTGTTTACTCCCGGATCAAGATGCAGCAAGTTACTGGTGAAGCATGGACCTGGTCTGATCATCCAAGGCGCCAAGCCTCACCTTATCCAAGTTATAGTAGCACAGCACGGTATGATGTACATGGGCAGGAAGAGGAGAGTTATTCTCATCATGAAGGAGTGGCCAAGATGCCCCCTTCACCTCGTCATGTGCAACCTCATCCACTCGCCAGGTTCAATGAGATGCTGCCCCAGAGAGGGACCATCAGAGCCATCATCACAGAGGGTATGGTTCAGAACCCCAGCTAGCCCACAGCCTGCAGAGGAAAAGAGAGCACATGGAGGTCAGCAGAGAAGGCTCCACACCCTACGCTTACCGGGAACACAGGAAGCTGCCAACAGCTTACCAAGCAGAGCTACAGGAGATCCGGAAAGAGAACGAGAAGCTGCGTATCTCTCAATGAGGAAGCTTGTGGATAAGGTCTGCAGTCTCCAGCCACCCCTTGACCCGACTGCAGCCAGCTACACCCCCACAAAGTCTACTCAACAACAGTCTGGCCCCGCTGTACGAATTGAATCGGTTCTCCCAGTCCACCTCATTCCCCAACCTGAGCTAGAGGAAGAGTTCAGCGAGGAGTACAGTGAGGAGTACGATAACGATGAAGAGGAATGCGATGACGTTGAGTGGCCTGATCCACCACCATGGCCTACAGAGGAAGAATCAGAGCAGCCAGACAAAGAACAAGTAGTAGACCTCCTGGATAAGATGATGAGTGAGCTCAAAGTCATGAGGGATCAGGCTACTTCTGCTGCTGCTAAGCAGAGCAGACCAGCATCAGTAGTCAAGACTCTAGGCCACCCTACAAGAGAGGCTACACCTTCGCCGTGTCCCAGAGAGTCAAGTTACCATCCTGATGTGGACTATAGCCAACCTCCTCACCAGGCCAGTGCTGCACCTTCACAGTGCTATGTCGGTGCAGTGACCCGGAAATATTTTCCTCCTAGGGCTCACCCTCATGCAGCAGCCTATGAGCAACGAAGAGCTGCCAGCCAAAGGCAACCAGAGCACCCACCAGGTCACCGACCAGGTCGGGTTCCATGGATACCTAGGCCAGCCCCTCAACCCCATCCGCAGCCCCCTAGAGGCTTCACCGCCGCAGCAGCAGTGCAGACTTACAGAGGGCCTAGGCCAACCATCCCTAACTTCAACAGCCGAGACCCAAGTGAGTTTGCTCGCCTGAAGATCGCACTAGGGAGCCTCCTGCCAGCTGACGGGAACGAGCTCTTCAAGTATCAGATCCTAGTTGATCACTTAAAGCTAGAAGAAGCCTGCCTAGTGGCAGATTCATACCTCAATTCCCCCACGCCTTACTCAGACACCATGGCAGCCCTGAACGAGAAGTTTGGACAACCACACCATGTTGCCCTGAAGAAGATAGCCAGTGTCATGGACTCTCCCGATGTACGCCGTGGAGATACAGCTGCCTTTGAAAAGTTCGCACTACAGGTTCAGTCCTTAGTGGGCATGCTCCGGACACTGGGTCCAGATGGCGACATAGCGCTGATGTCTGGATCTCATGTGGCACGCCTACTCAGCAAGCTACCACCTGAGATGAGGTCAGACTTCCGCCGTCGCATGTTTCATCAGCCAGGTAACACACACAAACACACACACACACACACACACACACACACACACACACACACACACACACACACACACACACACACACACACACACTTTGGTTGAAGCAAGTTGCCAGACCACTAAGTGCCTTAGCCCATCCATACTACATACACTGTGCTGTACTGTTCCGTGCCTGTCCATATTCAGCGTTATTAAACCACCTCAACTGGAATCTTACCTGTC
The DNA here is from genome assembly GCF_020615455.1 of Coregonus clupeaformis. Classification (NCBI taxonomy): domain Eukaryota; kingdom Metazoa; phylum Chordata; class Actinopteri; order Salmoniformes; family Salmonidae; genus Coregonus; species Coregonus clupeaformis. The sequence continues at coordinate 28,803,520 of NC_059209.1, read as the reverse complement.
TGTCATCTGTTCCCTTACCAGCACATGGGAGCGAACACATAAAGAATATACAGTCCACCAAGTCCTCACTTACAGTTTATTTATACTAAAAGAGGATTCACCAGGGTTAAAAGTATCTAGTATAGTTGAAGACTTGATTTGCCTGAAGATAGAGAGCAGGGAGGACACCAGCAGCTGAGAGTAGTTATAATAACATTAGACTGCATTTAGAGAAGTAGGTTATTGAACTAAAACAAGAACTAGGTTATTGTCATGAAACTTCAGGAGATGGATATAAGTGACAAACACCGGCTTCGAGGGCATTATCCCTTTTATACAATGGGTTACCAACATATTCAAATAATGATTTACATATGTTTATTAAAAACATTATTCTGATTAATGTATTCGTACTATTTCATACTTCCACAAGATATAGTCCCGACACAAATCTACGGTTGCTACGCAAGCCGGCTGGTCGTCTATTGGTTCGGTTGCCAGAGAAGCGACCCAGTCATTCAGTCTTTTTGTTCTGTATCTATGGACGCGACCTAGTCGTTCGTTCTAAATGTTCCATTGCCATACTGGCTGGCAACGTTCTTATCCCTTACTTGCTAGCTAGCCAACTACGGCTAATTTACAGTCACATCAAAAAGTGCAACCAGAATAACAGCAAAGTAGCGCATTTGTTTAAGTTGTTTTCTAGTGACATTTATTTGGATACATCCATAACAATGAGCTAATGAGGCACGATTTCGCTTGGCATAGAAAATGTGCTCACTCGTCAGGACACTTGTTCGGAGGATCTAGCAAACAGCACAGTTAACGCAATCACTTCAAATTGAAGCTGGAAAGACTGCAAACTACAGTAGCTGCACTTCGTTTAGTTTTACCTTTTTTCAATTGACATTTCTTTGTATATATCCATAAAAATGATGCCAGCTGATTCATGATTTCAACTGGCTGAGAAACGCTGCCTGCCTGTCTGTCTCATCCCAACTCGTTCATTACAATGGGACAGCTGGAGATCGAATTTGAATATTGAAACAATGTTGCAAATGCAAGGTTTATACAAATCTCCGCTGTTGAAAACGAAATGTTAGTCTAAAATAAATGTGAGATAATGTCTAGGTGCTTTTTATAGTGGAGATCAAGTTTATAACTTGCCTGGCTGGGCTGATGAGATAGTGGATTGCGCAGTCAGATGGAACAGAGTAAATAGGCATTTTAACGTCATAGATTTAGCTGGTGGTAACTTGTGGAATAGACACCGGCTGGAATGTGCTTTTAACCAGCATTCAGGATTAGACCCACCCGTTGTATAATACTCTTCCTCTTTAAAGCCACCAAGGCAGGGAGGGGTTTTCATTTTCCAGGATATACTGTATCTTTATCTATAATTCACAACTTGATCTAATTAAACACAGATTACAGAACACTGATTTGACCTGCCTCTTTACTTACAACATGTTCGCTCTCTGCATCCAGTGCACTGGTGGCCTCGTCCAGGATGAGAACATGTGGGTTGCGGATGAGTGCCCGTGCGATGGCCACCCGTTGCTTCTGTCCCCCTGACAACTGGGTCCCCTTCTCACCCACTCCTAAGAGAGGAACGAGGAACAATTCCACTGTGTTAGAGATCTTAAAATAGAAATGCAAAATCATATGAAAATCGTGAGGAGATGCTGTGTTTCTCAACATACTGATCGGCCAATTTCCATGAACATCATAAGATTTAGCAGTTTTTAGTTACCTCCTGTGGGGATCTAGATGTGATGCCTAGCTTAGAAGGAATGCATTAATGATTAAACATAATGGGTTTGTACTGTACTGATATAAATTGTTTCACATAACAAGCTGTGATTCATGTGAGGAATGTTAGGGGGTAGGATGAGATAAGAACTTGTGATTCTCACAGACACATACACACTGCCTCTTTGTTATACCGTGCTCAAGGACGTGTACTGCAAAAGTGCTGACTTTCTGGATAAGTTGCAAAACAACTAGACACCTGGCAACAGTGAAGCGCCAAGAGCTGGGACCAGCCTGTGCGCCAACGGATAGGCTGAGTAAGTCTAAACCACGCTCAGTCTCTACTCTGATTGGCCAGCAGGGAGCGGGAACTATCTCTGTCAGAGTATTTGAAGAAGAACTTAGAACAATGGATCAGTTCTCTGAGTGCCCTGCGTGGTATTTCAGTGGACCCGTATATACGAACATCATATTTACCATTGAAGTGGTTTGCATTAATTAAAATACTAGTCTATTTTAGAAGATGTGTATTGACCTCTTTTGTTCCTAATACCAGATTTGAATTGACGCAATTTAACACTCCTAAGATGTTCGTTTTTATATTTCACTCCAACCGTTTAGGCAATAGCATTAATATCACCTGTGTCATAGCCATTGGTTAGACCGGTGATGAAGTCGTGTGCGTTTGCCTTGGTGGCTGCCTGCACCACAGCCTCCATAGGGATATCAGTCAGGCCATAGGTTATGTTCTGCTCTACAGAACGGGAAAACAGGACAGGCTCCTGGCCCACAAGTGCTACCTGCAAAAACAACACAGATATAGAGGCTGTCTTCCTGCATTGGGATCTTTACCAGTCTTCAACTAAAAATGAACACTGCTGCCCTGGTGGTAAAAAAGGATAAACTGTATCTAACACGAGACAGAATATGGGGATTTCATGGCATACTTCTCAGGTAGTAATGGCGATTTAACACAGATTCTCAAAGACGCCATTGTAAACAAGGAGTTAAAACGTCAGAGGAGAAGTGTGGAGTGCTGACCCGTGAATGGAGGAGGTCATGCTGGTAGGTGTGCACCTGCCGGCCGTCCAGCAGCACCTGGCCTTGTTGTGGAGAGTAGAAGTTCTCTAGGAGCCCCACACAGGAGGTCTTCCCACTGCCTGATGGTCCCACCAAGGCTGTCACCTCCCCAGGCCGCAACGTGAAGGACACACTCTGGAGACATAAACCAGAGTCATATACAGTGTAGAAAGTCTACACCCCCTTGACATTTTTTCACATTTTGTTGCGTAACAAAGTGGGATTAAAAATTGATTTTTGTCAACGATCTACACAAAACACTGTAATGTCAAAGTGGAAGACATTTCTGAGTCAATACATGTTAGAAACACGTTTGGCAGCAATTACAGATGTGAGTCCTCTTGGGTAAGTCTCATAAGAGCTTTGCACACCTGTATTGCCCAATATTTGCCCATTATTCTTTTCAAAATTATTCAAGCTCTGTCAAGGTGTTAGGGATCATGGCTAGACAGCAATTTCCAAGTCTTGCCATAGATTAATCAAGCAGATTTAAGTAAAAACTGTGAATTCCTCTCCCAGTGTCTGGTGTAAAGCAGACCGAAGCAGGTTTTCCACTAGGGTTTTGCCTGTGCTTAGCTCCATTCTTTTCATCCTGAAAAACTCCCAGTCTTTGCTGATGTCAAGCATACCCATATCATGATACAGCCACCACCATGCTTGAAAATATGGAGACAGCTACTCAGTGATGTACTGTGTTTGCCCCAAACATAAGGCTTTGCATTTAAGTCAAAAACAGTATTACTTTAGTGCCTTGTGCAAACAAGGATGCATGTTTTGGAACATTTGTATTCTTCTTTTCACTCTGTCATTTAGGTCATTGTTGTGGAGTCACTACAATGTTGTTGATCCATCCTCAGTTTTATCCCATCACAGCCATTGAACTCTGTAGCTGTTTTAAAATTACCAATGGCCTCATGGTGACATCCCTAAGCTGTTTCCTTCCTGTCCTGCAGCTCAGTTCAGAAGGACGACTGCATCTTTGATGTGTGGGGTGGTTTAATACATCATCCACAGCATAATTATTAACTTGACCATGCTTGAAGATACACTACATAGCCAAAAGTATGTGGACACATGCTCGTCAAATATCTAATTCCAAAATCATGGTCCCCCCATTGCGGCTATAACAGCCTCCACTCTTCTGGGAAGGCTTTCCACTACATGTTGGAACATTGCTGCAGGGACTTCCTTCCATTCAGCCACAAGAGCATTAGTGAGGTCGGACACTGATGTTGGGCGATTAGGCCTGGCTCGCAGTCGGCGTTCTAATTCATCCCAAAGGTGTTCGATGGGGTTGAGGTCACTGTAATGTCAAAGTGGAAGACTGGCTTTGTGCAGGCCAGTCAAGTTCTTCCACACCGATCTCGACAAACCATTTCTGTATCGACCTCGCTTTGTGCACGGAGGCATTGTCATGCTGAAACTATTTCTGGAAAATGTATTTTCCTAAATTCTAAATTTGTTATTTTATTAGGATCCCCATTAGCTGTTCAAAAGCAGCAGCTACTCTTCCTGGGGTCCACACAAAACATGAAACATGACATAATACAGAACATGGATAGACAAGAGCAGCTCAAGGACAGAACTACATACATTTTTTTAAAGGCACACGTAGCCTACATATCAATACATACATACAAACTATCTAGGTCAACTAGGGGAGAGGCGTTGTGCAGTGAGGTGTTGCTTTATCTGTTTTCTGAAAACAGGTTTGCTGTTTATTTGAGCAATATGAGATGGAACGGAGTTCCATGCAATAATGGCTCTATATAATACTGTACGCTTTCTTGAATTTGTTCTAGATTTGGGGACTGTGAAAAGACCCCTGGTGGCATGTCTGGTGGGGTAAGTGTGTGTGTCAGAGCTGTGTGTAAGTTGGCTGTGCAAACAATTTGGGATTTTCAACACATTAATGTTTCTTATAAAAAGAAAAAGTGATGCAGTCAGTCTCTCCTCAACTCTTAGCCAAGAGAGACTGGCATGCATAGTGTTTATATCAGCCCTCTGATTACAATAAAGAGCAAGACGTGCCGCTAAATACATTTTATTTAATTACCATAAATCCCATGAAAACTATAGAATGACAAACCAAATAAATATGTATAGCAGCCTAGAGGTAAGTAAATGGTGGTTTCTTCCCTGTCTTCTCTCTGGCGGTGGGGAGAATGATGAAGAACTTTATGCTGTGTATGTGCACTGTGAAGGCCTGTTGGAGGCTTGACCACTTTGGCCAATCAGAACGTTGAAAAAAAACAATCACAGTGTGTCTGCCTTGATGTTCATAAAACACCACGGACCCTCTCTTGCGCAGTGGAATCCAGAACGATGTGTGACCACTTGGTTACGGCAACACCATTCTGCCGAGCACACCCAAACCAGAGTGGTCACCGCAAAGCCCAAGGAGCCTGACCCTATCCGCAAAGCCCAAGGAGCCTGACCCTATCCGCAAAGCCCAAGGAGCCTGACCCTATCCGCAAAGCCCAAGGAGCCTGACCCTCTCTGTAAAGCCCAAGGAGCCTGACCCTCTCTGCAAAGCCCAAGGAGCCTGACCCTCTCTGTAAAGCCCAAGGAGCCTGACCCTCTCTGCAAAGCCCAAGGAGCCTGACCCTATCTGCAAAGCCCAAGGAGCCTGACCCTATCTGCAAAGCCCAAGGAGCCTGACCCTCTCTGCAAAGCCCAAGGAGCCTGACCCTCTCTAGAAGCCCAAGGAGCCTGACCCTCTCTGCAAAGCCCAAGGAGCCTGACCCTCTCTAGAAGCCCAAGGAGCCTGACCCTCTCTGCAAAGCCCAAGGAGCCTGACCCTCTCTAGAAGCCCAAGGAGCCTGACCCTCTCTAGAAGCCCAAGGAGCCTGACCCTCTCTAGAAGCCCAAGGAGCCTGACCCTCTCTAGAAGCCCAAGGAGCCTGACCCTCTCTGCAAAGCCCAAGGAGCCTGACCCTCTCTGCAAAGCCCAAGGAGCCTGACCCTCTCTGCAAAGCCCAAGGAGCCTGACCCTCTCTAGAAGCCCAAGGAGCCTGACCCTCTCTGCAAAGCCCAAGGAGCCTGACCCTCTCTGCAAAGCCAAAGGAGCCTGACCCTCTCTAGAAGCCCAAGGAGCCTGACCCTCTCTAGAAGCCCAAGGAGCCTGACCCTCTCTAGAAGCCCAAGGAGCCTGACCCTCTCTGCAAAGCCCAAGGAGCCTGACCCTCTCTGCAAAGCCCAAGGAGCCTGACCCTATCTAGAAGTTGCTGTAGCCCTGCTTGGGATATTTAGCTTATTGGCTATTGGTTGAGACTGAGGGCCCGTTCTAGCTTGGTATGTCAGGGTGGGAAATTGGAAATGTGAATTTGGCCAAAAATGGAGGTAATAATGTATTTATTTAGGTTATAGTTTATTGAGATGCATGAATACACCACACCAATAGCACGATTTTATGGCTGTTTTCAAACAAATTTCCTGAAATTATATTTAGTAATGTTCACTACTTGGTCAATTGATTTGATAGCATGTTTAAATCTAGGCAAATAAATGATATGAATTGATAGTTCACCTCTCTGTTTTCTTTTATTCTGTAATAGGATATATTGTAATCATGTGTTCAAGCTAATGAAATCAGGGGCTCTTGTTCAGTGCCACTTCGACTATGTGTGCTCTTCCTGGTGCAATACTGCCCCCAAGATAATTGCAAATAAATTGCAGACATCTCAGAACAAATTAGTCAGGATTATTCTTAAACTTCCAGCACGTACTCATGTTGACCATTCCCACTTTGAAAGCCTTAGATGGCTCAAAGTGGAGGAGAGAGACTCTCGGATTAAATTGTGTCTTGTACACAAGATTTTCCACCGTATGGTACCCAGGTACCTACTTTAACTTGGTCCGAAATAACCATAATTATTCCACTACACTAATAAAAATGGTGGTTCAACAAGGCTTCATCTAAGATCCTCAAAGTTCTTTGAAGAACCTTGGGGTTCTTGGCACTGAAAATGGCCCCCAAAAAGTTATTCCAAGAACCCCATAGGAGTTGGGGATCATTGAGGAACCTCCTTAGTTGGTGGGGGTTCTTGCAGGAACCTAACTGCCCAACTGAAACATTTGGTTTTGAATTTGAAAGGACAGCAGGTGCAGGCACTTGTATGATCTAAATTGATATTGTTTTATGATGATACTATCTATCTTTCCATATTTGTGCAAATCTTTCTGAAACAGAAAATGGACACAATTCAATGGATAGCAATCAACAAAGAGGTAAGAATATGTTGAAGGCTAGCTGTATTGGGTGCAGATGACTGTACTGCTCACTTTGGTGTCTGTGTCTGCAGGTATACAGACGAGAAGGCATTCAATTGGTATTGGTATGTTATGCAGATCACATTTACCTTCTTCTTCCCTTACCCCGTCAATGAATATCCTGTAGGCCTCTACATTATGGACAAGGTATGTGTATGAAAATTATTATCAAAACTGTTTTTTTATTCACATTCACCACAAAAACCAAGGTATTAATTCTGTTGTGTGCATGTTTTGTTAATCACCTGTATAATTACAATTTTTTGGGATTCACAGACTTCACACTCCCTACACCTCTGATGAATATAACAGGAAACCTGTTAGATCACCATGCACTGAAAAATCATTCTGTCTATGGATACGGAGAACATCAACATCAACAATTTGGGCTCTGCTGGGAGTTTACCTCATATTTTGATTTTTAATTCTGCTTTGCCACTAAAATCATAATAAACACTGAGAACTAAAATATTGTGTTATTGTTGTTAATGTTATGCATATTATTATTATTATTATTATTATTATTATTATTATTATTATTATTATTATTATTATTAATAATAATACAGGAGGGGGGTAGTTCAAAAAGTAACCCCAAAAGGTTATTCAAAAGGTTCCATTAAAAGGGGTTCCAAAGCGACTTACAGTCATGTGTGCATACATTTTTACGCATGGGTGGTCCCGGGGATCGAACCCACTACCCTGGCGTTACAAGCGCCATGCTCTACCAATTGAGCTACAGAGGACCATACTCCAGGAACCTTTTCTTTATAGAGTGTAGGAGTGAGCTGATGTTGTTCCTTTTAGATTTAATAGTGGTATGGGGAAAGAAACGTTGTTGTACTCAGCTGCCATTCTTTGGAATAGTCTTCCAAAGAATTTGAAACTTATACCTTCAATGGGTAGTTTTAAGTTCTCACTGAAAAAAATGCTAAATAGTAGCATGTCTCAAAAGTGAGTCGTAAGATTATAGTACGTGGCTGAGAAGGAAATGCCCGGGATAGCATATGGTCTGCCTTTTGGTGCCTGTTGTTTATCATATTGTGATTGTCTTGTATATATATATTAGGGATTGTTTTATATATTAAGGGTATGTGAGACAAGGGAGATGTACCTGTCCATAGTTGTTTATTAGGAAATGGAACTGTACTAATTAGCTCATTTGATGAAACAAACTATTTTGTCTGACATTGTCTGTTGCCACCTAACCCTGCTGCATCCCCCCTCCAAAAGGACCACAATGGAAATAAGCTTTTAAGCTTTATTGTGTTATCCTTGATGATTTTCTTCAATTGTATGTGGAGGCGTCACCGGCAGCAGTGCCCTTATGTATGTATTTTAACAATTGGTCTAATAAATGAAATCAATCAATCAATACAGCGTAGTTTAAACTACACAATACAATGAAATGCCTACTCGTAACTTAAGTTCTCTTGCAAACAGTGCAATGAAATTAAGCTATATGTATTTATATTTATATTAGGCTATAACCTACACATAGCTATACCACACTCTAAAAATTAGGGGTTCAACAAGGGTTCTTCTAAGAGACTCAAAGTTCTTTGAAGAACCTTAGGGTTCTTGACACTAAAAATGGCCCCCAAAAGGTTCTTCCAAGAAACCCATAGGAGGTGGGGTTCATCGAGGAACCTCCTCAGTTAGTGGGGGTTCTTGCAGGAACCTAACTGCCCAACTGAAACACTTGGATTTGAATTTGAAAGTGCAGGCACTTAAATGAAAAATGTAAAGATCTCCTCAATTTAAGGTAAGGTTTGTCCCTTGTATGATCTAAATTCATATTGTTTTATGATGACACCATGTATCTTTCCATATTTGTGCAATTCTTTCTGAAACAGAAAATGGACACAATTCAATGGATAGCAATCAACAAAGAGGTAAGAATATGTAGGCTATAAGAACATGTTGAAGGCTAGCTGTATTGGGTGCAGATGTCGGAAATGCTCACTTTTGTGTCTGTGACTGCAAATATACAGACAAGGAGGCATACAAAGGTATGTCAATTGGTATTGGTATGTTATGCAGATCACATTTACCATCCTCTTTCCTTACCTCGTCAATTAATATCCCATTGGCCTCTACATTATGGACAAAGTATGTGTAAGAAAACCATTATCAAAACAGTTTTTTCATTCACATTCACCACAAAAACCAAGGTATGAATACTGTTGTGTGCATATTTTGTTAATCATCTTCATAATTTTTTTTATTTTTATTCACAGACTTCACCCTCCCTACACCTCTGATGAATAAAACAGAAAACCTGTTCGATCACCATGCACTGCAAAATCATTCTGGCTATGGATACGGAGAACATCAACACATTAACATCAACATGCCAGAGGATATACCCATCGGACTTTGGGCTCTGCTGGGAGTTTACCTCATATTTGGAATTTTTTATTCTGCTTTGCCACTAAAATCATAATAAACACTGAGAACTAAAATATTGTGTTATTGTTGCTATTTGTATGCATATTATTATTAATAATACTAATACTAATAATAATAATAATAATAATAATAATAGGGGAGGGGGGTAGTTCAAACATTTCCCCATAAGGTTCTTTGAAGATCCATTAAAAGTTTTTTTTTGAAGAACCCTTTTAAAGGGTTCTTCAAAGAACTTAAAAGGGGTTCCCCCACAGTTTCAATTCGAAGAACCCCTAAAGGATACTCCAGGAACCCTTTCTTTTTAGAGTGCAGGTACACTCTAAAAAGAAAAGGTTTGCACAAATATGAAAAGTTACATGGTATCATCATAAAACAATATCAATTTAGATCATACGAGGGACAAACCTTACCTTAAATTAAGGAGATCTTTACATTTTTCAGTTGAGTGCCTGCACCTGCTGTCCTTTCAAATTCAAGTGTTTCAGTTGAGCAGTTAGGCTCCTGCTAGAAACCCCACCAACTAAGGAGGTTCCTCGATGAACCCCACCTCCTATGGGGTTCTTGGAAGAACCTTTCGGGGGCCATTTTTAGTGTCAAGAACTCTAAGGTTCTTCGAAGAACTGTGAGGCTCTTAGAAGAACCCTATTAGGATATACTGAAAGTATTGTTGTTTTTTCCTGAACTGGCCGAATGGCAGAGCTGTCATTCAGCACCAAGTTGGTTGAACTTCTTTAACATAATTTCGTGATCCTGGCGCTGTTCTTTCAAGATCTTAATAGTCCTATACTCATCACTTATTATTATTAGTATTACAAATAGAAGATTATCACTTCTAACAATGGTGCTTGTTTAGTAAAGTTAGATTAAAGCTGAATCAATGTCTCGCAAGATCATTAGTATTTTACATAACAGAATCGAATATACTGTAATAGAATAGCATAGTAGGCCTCTAACATTACTGATACACAAACAACACCTCATTTCTAATGAGATTTTAGAATGGTTAGCTGAAGCTGAATAGTCAAAATGTTTTATCATGCGCCAAAACTCAACAGTGTGTGCCACTAGGCAGGATATATGCTTTGATTGAAACAAAATACAAGAAAGTCTAATAGTTTGTTAACACCATCTGCTCTAATTTGCTCATGAAACAGTAACTCCAGAAGATCAAAATGCATAGGCTATTCCCATGAAACTGATTGAGATCAATCAAATGATTGGCATGCAGATGCAGTTTCACCGGTAAAACATGAATAATTATAATTTACGTATGCCTAACTTGGTGTTTGAGGGTTTTAAAAATAGAAAATGTTCTTGAGACAATATATGTGGGCATAGACAGAAGTTGCAATTGGAGGATGCATTTTATGCATATTCTATAATGACAGGCTGTAGGATACATCTGTCAGTACAAACGTTGATAGAGGAAACGATGATGTCATTAACATATTTTGTTGTTGTTGTTGCGCTCCATTACCTAAATTGTGCTACACCACTGAACCCTAGGTAACTCAAGCTAGCAATAAAACAAATGCAAAAAAAAAAAAAGATAAAAGAACACCTTACAGCACGATGGGGACTGTGAAGAGACTTTGTATTGTATTATGTACTGTATTTGATACGTGGTTGTGATACGACTGTGATATGTGGTTGTCTCGCCTGGCTATCTTAAGATGAATGCAATAGCTGTGGGTCGCTGTGGATGGTAGCGTCTGCTGAATGGCTAAATTGTAATGTAAATGTAGCGCTATGTACAGTTGAAGTCAGAAGTTTACATACACCTTAGCCAAATACATTGAAACTCAGTTTTTCACAATTCCTGACATTTAATCCTAGTACAAATTCCCTGTTTTGCGTCAGTTAGGATCACCACTTTATTTTAAGAATGTGAAATGTCATAATAATAGCAGAGAGAATGATTTATTTCAGCTTTTATTTCTTTCATCACATTCCCAGTGCGTCAGAAGTTTACATTCACTCAATTAGTATTTGGTAGCATTGCCTTTAAATTGTTTAACTTGGGTCAAATGTTTTGGGTAGCCTTCCACAAGCTTCCCATAATAAGTTGGGTGAATTTTGGCCCATTCCTCCTGACAGAGCTGGTGTAACTGAGTCAGGTTTGTAGGCCTCCTTGCTCGCACACGCTTTTTCAGTTCTGCCCACATATTTTCTATAGGATTGAGGTCAGGGCTTTGTGATGGCCACTCCAATACCTAGACTTTGTTGTCCTTAAGCCATTTTGCCACAACTTTGGAAGTATGCTTGGGGTCATTGTCCATTTGGAAGACCCATTTGCGACCAAGCTTTAACTTACTGACTGATGTCTTGAGATGTTGCTTCAATATATCCACATCATTTCCTTCCTCATAGGTACACGTCAACTATGACAGACAAAATGAGAAAAAAAAATCCAGAAAATCACATTGTAGGATTTTTAATGAATTTATTTGCAAATTATGGTGGAAAATAAGTATTTGGTCAATAACAAAAGTTTCTCAATACTTTGTTATATACCGTTTGTTGGCAATGACACAGGTCAAACGTTTTCTGTAAGTCTTCACAAGGTTTTCACACACTGTTGCTGGTATTTTGGCCCATTCCTCCATGCAGATCTCCTCTAGAGCAGTGATGTTTTGGCGCTGTCGCTGGGCAACACAGACTTTCAACTCCCTCCAAAAATTTTCTATGGGGTTGAGATCTGGAGACTGGCTAGGCCACTCCAGGACCTTGAAATGCTTCTTACGAAGCCACTCCTTCGTTGCCCGGGCGGTGTGTTTGGGATCATTGTCATGCTGAAAGACCCAGCCACGTTTCATCTTCAATGCCCTTGCTGATGGAAGGAGGTTTTCACTCAAAATCTCACGATACATGGCCCCATTCATTCTTTCCTTTACACGGATCAGTCGTCCTCGTCCCTTTGCAGAAAAACAGCCCCAAAGCATGATGTTTCCACCCCCATGCTTCACAGTAGGTATGGTGTTCTTTGGATGCAACTCAGCATTCTTTGTCCTCCAAACACGACGAGTTGAGTTTTTAATAAAAAGTTATATTTTGGTTTCATCTGACCATATGACATTCTCCCAATCCTCTTCTGGATCATCCAAATGCACTCTAGCAAACTTCAGACGGGCCTGGACATGTACTGGCTTAAGCAGGGGGACACGTCTGGCACTGCAGGATTTGAGTCCCTGGCGGCGTAGTGTGTTACTGATGGTAGGCTTTGTTACTTTGGTCCCAGCTCTCTGCAGGTCATTCACTAGGTCCCCCCGTGTGGTTCTGGGATTTTTGCTCACCGTTCTTGTGATCATTTTGACCCCACGGGGTGAGATCTTGCGTGGAGCCCCAGATCAAGGGAGATTATCAGTGGTCTTGTATGTCTTCCATTTCTTAATATTTGCTCCCACAGTTGATTTCTTCAAACCAAGCTGCTTACCTATTGCAGATTCAGTCTTCCCAGCCTGGTGCAGGTCTACAATTTTGTTTCTGGTGTCCTTTGACAGCTCTTTGGTCTTGGCCATAGTGGAGTTTGGAGTGTGACTGTTTGAGGTTGTGGACAGGTGTCTTTTATACTGATAACAAGTTCAAACAGGTGCCATTAATACAGGTAACGAGTGGAGGACAGAGGAGCCTCTTTAAGAAGAAGTTACAGGTCTGTGAGAGCCAGAAATCTTGCTTGTTTGTAGGTGACCAAATACTTATTTTCCACCATGGTTTGCGGGTGAATTCATTGGAGATCCTACGGTGTGATTTTCTGGAGTTTTTTTTTCTCGGTTTGTCTGTCCTGGTTGATGTGTGCCTGTGGTGGGGGTTGCAGGCCTCTCTCGTCTTTTTGGGTGGGAGGGCTTGCGCAATTGGTGGCTGACTGGATACTTTTTTTCCCCACTGTAGAAGCAAACCGGATGGACATCATGAAAATGATCTGAGAGGTTGATAGTTGAAGAAGTTCAGGAGCAAAAAAAAAAAAATGTTTATATATATATAATAGAATTATTGTAAAATTAACTCTGTCCATAAGGTGTAGATAGTAAGTATAGATCGGAAGTAGAGGCCTGGGCATTGTTGTTCACTAATTTACTCCAAGTAGGGAAAGGATGGCGGGGTTGAAAAGTAATAAAGGGGAGTATATATATAAAAAACATGGGGGATTGGAAGTGATGCAGACAATTACATTGATAGAAGATACAATCTATCTGCAATATTAAGCTGATCCATCCCCCAAGAAAAAAAAAAAAAAGACTTGAAAATGGGTGTCTAGCAATGATCAACAACCAATTTGACAGAGCTTGAAGAATTTTGAAAATAATAATGGGCGAATATTGTAAAATCCAGGTGTTCAAAGCTCTTAGAGACTTTCCCATGAAGACTCACAGCTGTAATCACTGTCAAAGGTGACTCTAAGATGTATTGACTCATAGGTGTGAATACTTATGCAAATGAATATATCTCTGTATTTCATTTTCAATAAATTTGCAAACATTTTTAAAATCATGTTTTCACTTTGTCATTATGGGGTATTGGGTGTAGATGGGTGAGAAAACAATTATTTAATCACTTTCGAATTCTGGCTGCAACACAACAAAATGTGGAATACGTCAAGGGGTATGAATACTTTCTGAAGGCACTGTATGTGCATATTCATGCACTGTCCATGCACAAAATTCACATACATATATATTTATTTATTTTCCGGACTCTGACATTGCTCGTTCTGACATGTCTTAATTTCGGTTCTTCTTTTTTTTTTTTACTTTTGGATTACGTGTGTATTGTTACTGTATTGCTAGATATTGCTGCATTGTTGGAGCTAGAAACAAGCATTTCGCTGCACCTGTGATAACATCTACAAAACTGTGTACGCAACCAATAAACTTATTGGTGTACGCAACCAATAAACTTATATTTCAATGGAAGCCTGTGGTACTGGACAGAGCTATCAGTTCTACATAGTTTATATTCATTTATTATTATAATAATATGCCATTTAGCAGACGCTTTTGTACAAAGAGACTTACAGTCATGTGTGCATACATTTTACGTATGGGTGGTCCCGGGGATCGAACCCACTACCCTGGCGTTACAAGCGTCATGCTCTACCAATTGAGCTACAGAGGACCATTACAGGCATATTGCCAAATCCTCTAAATCAGGGGTGTCAAACTCATTCCATGGAGGGCCTAGTGTCTGCTGGTTTTTGTTTTAAGACCTAGACAACCAAGTGAGAGGAGTTCCTTACTAATTAGAGACCTTAATTCATCAATCAAGTACAAGGGAGGAGTGAAAACCAGCAGACACTCGGCCCTCTGTGGAATGAGTTTGACACCTGTGCTCTAAATATATGGCTCTGACACCCCTTCATTCACACCCAGCCATCATGGCATAGGCATACATACAGTATCACTAATATAAGTTTAGACATGACGAAATGTAGTGACATTGATCAATAGATTTATTTTATGATTGATAGACAAGAGACGTGTAGCGGCTAACTTTACTTTATGGTAATGGTATATAAGCTTTCTGCTGGCCTGAAATGATACAGAATTACCTGACAACAGTTTTTCTGTCTATAGCTCCACTCAGCAGTCTAGCTTTGAGCCCAATTTGAATGGTCAGCTGACACATACCTTTAGAATTTCAGTTTCGGGCCGTGTTGGGTAGGAAAACGTGACGTCTTTAAACTCGACCAGTCCTTTGCAGGTGTCATGGACCTCTTTCACATCATGTGGGTGTTTGGACTCCCTGTCCATGTACTCAAACACCTTCTCAGCTGCTCCCACTCCCTGCATGAGACCTGTGAAGACCGATGCTATGCTCTGTAACACAAGTCATTCAAGACAGGGGTAATATAATTATAATGGTCTCTTTCAGTTCCTCTGGATTTTCATAGTGTAAGTCTTCATCATCACACATCCATTTTGCCTATGGTAATGTAAGGTTGCTAAAGGGATAGGTTGTGATTGTCAGTTACAGATGTACAGTATACAGTTGAAGTCGGAAGTTTACATACACTTAGGTTGGAGTCATTAAAACTTGTTTTTCAACCACTCCACAAATGTCTTGTTAACAAACTATAGTTTTGGCAAGTCGGTTAGGACATCTACTTTGTGCATGACACAAGCAATTTTTCCAACAATTGTTTACAGACAGATTATTTCACTGTATCACAATTCCAGTGGGTCAGAAGTTTACATACACGAAGTTGACTGTGCCTTTCAACAGCTTGGAAAATTCCAGAAAATGATGTCATGGCTTTAGAAGCTTCTGATAGGCTAATTGACATCATTTGAGTCAATTGGAGGTGTACCTGTGGATGTATTTCAAGGCCTACCTTCAAACTCAGTGTCTCTTTGCTTGACATTATGGGAATATCAAAAGAAATCAGCCAAGACCTCAGAAAAAAACTGTAGACCTCCACAGGTCTGGTTCATCCTTGGGAGCAATTTCCAAACGCCTGAAGGTACCACGTTCATCTGTACAAACAATAGTACGCAAGTATAAACACCATTGGACCACGCCGCCATCATACCGCTCAGGAAGGAGACACGTTCTATCTCCTAGAGATTAACGTACTTTGGTGCGAAAAGTGAAAATCAATCCCAGAACAACAGCAAAGGACCTTGTGAAGATGCTGGAGGAAACAGGTACAAAAGTATCTATATCCACAGTAAAACAAGTCCTATATCGACATAAACTGAAAGGCTGCTCAGCAAGGAAGAAGCCACTGCTCCAAAACCGCCATAAAAAAGCCAGACTACGGTTTGCAACTGCACATGGGGACAAAGATCGTACTTTTTGGAGAAATGTCCTCTGGTCTGATGAAACAAAAATATAACTGTTTGGCCATAATGACCATTGTTATGTTTGAAGGAAAAAGGGGGTTCCTTGCAAGCCGAAGAACACCATCCCAACCGTCAAGCACGGGGGTGGCAGCATCATGCTGTGGGGGTGCTTTGCTGCAGGAGGGACTGGTGCAAAATAGATGGCATCATGAGGAAGGAAAACTATGTGGATATATTGAAGCAACATCTCAAGACATCAGTCAGGAAGTTAAAGCTTGGTCGCAAATGGGTCTTCCAAATGGACAATGACCCCAAGCATACTTCCAAAGTTGTGGCAAAATGGCTTAAGGACAACAAATTCAAGGTGTTAGAGTGGCCATCACAAAGCCCTGACCTCAATCCTATAGAACATTTGTGGGCATAACTGAAAAAGCGTGTGCGCGCAAGGAGGCCTACAAACCTGACTCAGATACACCAGCTCTGTCAGGAGGAATGGGCCAAAATTCACCCAACTTATTGTGGGAAGCTTGTGGAAGGCTACCCGAAACGTTTGACCCTGTCACGGTTTCGGCCGAGGCTGCTCCTCCTCCTTGTTCGGGCAGGCTTCGGCGGTCGTCGTCCCCGGAGTACTAGCTACCACCGTTCGATGTTTCATGTTTGTTTGGTTTTGTCTGTTTGTACACCTGTCCCTTGTTAGTGTTTGATTTTGTTTCCTATTTAGTTATCGTGTGTTGGGTCAGGTGTTATGTGTGATTGTTTTTTGTCAAGCTGTTGCTCTCTGTATTTACTCTCGTGTTTTGTTGTTTTCGAGAGTCCGCACTGTGTGCGCTTATCGCTGCTTTTACGCACTGTGTTTATTGTGCGTAATTTGTATTTTGCCTCCCGGTTGGGTTGGCTGTTCGCCTGTTTGGTGCTGCTTTCGTTTACTAAAGTCTGTTCACGAACGCCCGTGTTTCCCTGCGCTTGATTTCCACACCGCATCTACACTCAGCTACTGACAGAATCACACATCAACCCATGGAATCAGCAGGAGCAACCGCGCCAACGGACATCATGGAGGACCGTCTTCGTGGGCAGGAGGACAGGATCAACCAGATCGGGTGATGAACACTCTCCACCGATGGGAAAGCAGCGGGGTACCCACGCCCCCACCTACCGGACCATCCCCATCGGTCAGTCCTCCTGTCCCCCTTCCGGAACCCAGCGGGATTCGGCTCTCGCTCCCGAGGGCGTACGACGGCTCCGCTGCCGGGTGTCAAGGGTTCCTGCTGCAAGTGGAGCTCTACCTCGCCACCGTACACCCGCCGCCCTCGGGACACGACAACGTCTCCGCCCTCATCTCCTGTCTCACCGGCAAGGCGTTGGAGTGGGCCAACGCTGAATGGAGGAGAATAGACGCCGCTACTATTACCTATGCGGAGTTCTCCCGCCGCTTCCGTGCCGTGTTTGACCATCCACCAGAAGGGAAGGCGGCGGGGGAGCGTCTGTTCTACCTCCGACAGGGGATGAGGAGCGCACAGGATTTTGCTTTGTAGTTCCGGACTCTAGCGGCAGATGCAGGGTGGAATGAGCGGGCCCTCATAGACCACTTCCGCTGCAGCCTCCGGGAGGACGTCCAGAGAGAGTTGGCGTGCAGGGATACCACGTTGTCGTTTGACCAACTGGTCGACATGGCCATTCGGCTGGACACCCTGCTCGCCACCCGTGGATGTCCCGGGTGGGGGTTGCCCATTCCACCTTCCGGCACCTCCGAGCCGAGCCCTATGGAGCTCGGAGGTGCTGGCGCTAGAGAACGGAGGAGTAGGAACCCGAGGGGGGCCGTTCCCTGCACCAACTGTGGCCGTGGAGGGCACACCGCGGCTAGGTGTTGGGGAAGGTCCCCGGTGGAGGTGAAGGCAGGCCACGCATTGGGGAGTCGTCCCAGGTGAGTAGGCGCCCTACTTACCCAGAGCTTTCTGTCGTTCACATAACCTTGCCTGTTTGTTTCCCACAGGTTGCACCTCGTTCCCAGCATAAGGCGCTAGTAGATTCAGGCGCAGCTGGGAATTTTGTAGATCGCCAGTTCTGTGTAGAGTTAGGGATTCCTCTCCTTCCCGTTGATAAGCCTTTCCCTGTACATGCCCTAGATAGCCGTCCGTTAGGATCTGGGTTAATTAGGGTGGTCACAGCGCCCTTAGGATGAAGACGCAGGGGGTCATGAGGAGACGATTCAGCTCTATCTGATTGACTCTCCTGCGTATCCGGTGGTGCTGGGACTTCCCTGGTTGATTACCCATGATCCTACTATTTCGTGGCGAGAGAAAGCTCTTAAAGGGTGGTCTGTTCAGTGTGAGGGGCTATGTCTGGGTGTTTCCATAGGGGCGACCTCGGTGGAGAGTCCAAATCAAATGCCCGCACTGCATATTCCCCCCGAGTATGAGGATTTGACACTGGTGTTTAGTAAGACAAGGGCGGCGCAGCTGCCGCCTCATAGACAGGGGGATTGTGCGATAGATCTCCAGTTAGGAGCAGCACTCCCGCGGAGCCATGTGTATCCCTTGTCTCAAGAGGAGAGGAAGGCGATGGAAACTTACATCGCCGAGTCTCTGAGACAGGGATACATACGGGCCTCCACTTCACCCGCTTCCTCAAGCTTCTTTTTGTGAAGAAAAAGATGGAGGTTTGCGCCCGTGTATTGATTACCGCGGTCTCAATCAGATTACGGTGAAGTACAGTTATCCACTTCCTCTGATTGCGACTATGACGGAGTCATTACATGGTGCTCAGTTCTTCACAAAATTGGATCTCAGGAGCGCATATAACTTGGTGCGCATTAGAGAGGGCGATGAATGGAAGACAGCATTTAGCACGACCTCCGGTCATTACGAGTATCTCGTCATGCCATATGGGTTAATGAATGCTCCCTCAGTCTTCCAATCCTTTGTAGATTAGATTTTCCGGGACATGCAGGGGCAGGGAGTAGTCGTGTACATAGACGATATTCTGGTGTACAGTTCTACCCGAGCTGAGCATGTAGCCCTGGTGCGCCGAGTGTTGAGGAGACTGTTGGAGCATGACCTATATGTCAAGGCAGAGAAATGTCTGTTCTTTCAGAAGTCGGTCTCCTTTTTGGGTTATCAGTTGTCTGCGTCAGGGGTGAAGATGGAGGTTGACCGGGTGTCAGCTGTGCGTAATTGGCAAACCCCAACCACTGTGAAAGAGGTGCAACAGTTCTTGGGTTTTGCGAATTATTACCGGAGGTTTATCCGGGGTTTTGGACAGGTGGCAGCTCCCATAACGTCTCTGTTGAAGGGGGGTCCGGTGCGCTTGCGGTGGTCAGCTGAGGTGGACAGGGCTTTTGGGAGACTGAAGGACCTGTTTACCTCGGCGCCGGTGTTGGCGCATCCGGATCCCGCTTTACCATTCCAGGTAGAGGTAGACGCGTCCGAGGCCGGTATTGGGGCCGTCCTCTCACAACGGTCTGGCACACCACCTAAGCTCCGCCCCTGTGCCTTTTATTCTAAGAAGCTCAGTCCGGCGGAGCGGAATTATGACGTAGGTGACAGGGATCTGTTAGCCGTGGTACAGGCCCTAAAGGTGTGGAGGCATTGGCTTGAGGGGGCTCAACACCCTTTCCTCATTTTGACGGACCACCGTAACCTGGAGTACATCCGGGCAGCTAGGAGACTGAATCTCGCCAGGCCCGGCTGGACTATGTTTCTAGCCCGGTTTGTGTTTAAAATCACTTACATCCCTGGGTCCCAGAACGGGAAGGCAGATGCCCTGTCTCGGCGGTATGACACGGAGGAGAGGTCCGTTGAGCCCACTCCCATACTACCAAAGTCTTGTCTGGTGGCACCGGTGGTATGGGGAGGTCGATGCAGAGATCGAGCGGGCGTTACGCACCGACCCAAGTCCTCCACAGTGTCCAGTGGGTCGGACGTACGTTCCGCTCGAGGTACGCGATCGCCTCATTTATTGGGCTCATACGTCCCCCTCCTCTGGACATCCAGGTATCGGCCGGACAGTTCACTGCCTTAGCACTAAGTACTGGTGGCCAACGTTAGCCAGGGATGTGAGGGTTTATGTCTCCTCCTGTTCGGTGTGTGCACAGTGTAAGGCGCCCAGACATTTGCCCAGGGGTAAGCTACAACCCCTGCCCGTTCCACAACGACCCTGGTCCCACCTCTCGGTGGACTTTGTTACAGACCTTCCCCCCTCACAGGGGAATACTACCATCCTGGTCGTTGTGGATCGGTTCTCGAAGGCCTGTCGTCTCCTTCCCATGCCGGGTCTCCCTACTGCCCTACAGACCGCTGAGGCTCTGTTTACCCATGTCTTCCGGCATTACGGGGTACCCGAGGATATAGTGTCTGATCGAGGCCCCCAGTTCACCTCCAGAGTGTGGAGAGCCTTTATGGAACGGTTGGGGGTTTCGGTGAGCCTTACCTCGGGTTACCACCCGGAGAGTAATGGGCAGGTTGAACGTGTCAACCAGGATGTGGGTAGGTTTCTGAGGTCTTATTGCCAGGGCCGGCCGGAGGAGTGGGCGAGATACGTTCCGTGGGCCGAGATGGCGCAGAACTCTCTCCGCCACTCCTCCACCCAACTAACCCCTTTCCAGTGTGTGTTAGGGTACCAGCCGGTTCTGGCACCTTGGCACGAGAGCCAGATCGAGGCCCCTGTGGTGGATGAGTGGGTGCGGCGCTCGGAGGAGACATGGAACGCTGCCCACGTCCATCTGCAGCGGGCCATCCGTCGGCATAAGACGAGCGCCGATCTCCACCGCAGTGAGGGGCCTGTATACGCACCTGGAGATCGAGTCTGGCTCTCGACCAGAAACCTGCCCCTCCGCCTGCCCTGCCGGAAGCTGGGTCGGCGGTTTGTGGGGCCATTCAAAGTCCTGAGGAGGTTGAACGAGGTATGTTACAGGTTAGAACTGCCTATTGATTACAGGAATATTAACCCCTCGTTCCATGTGTCTCTCCTCAGGCCGGTGGTAGCTGGTCCACTCCAGGACTATGAGATAGAGGAGACTCCTCCGCCCCCGTTGGACATCGAGGGGGCTCCGGCGTACACTGTGAGGTCCATCTTTGATTCGAGACGCCGGATGGGGGTCTCCAATATCTCGTGGAGTGGGAGGGGTACGGCCCGGAGGAGCGGTGCTGGGTGCCGAGGAGGGACATATTAGACCTGTCCCTGCTGACCGAGTTCCATCGGGGTCATCCTACGCGCCCTGCTCCGCGTCGTCCTGGTCGTCCCCGAGGCCGGGATCGGGGGGGGTACTGTCACGGGGGGTACTGGGACAGTACCCCCGATCCCGGCCTCGGGGACGACCGTACTGTCACGGTTTCGGCCGAGGCTGCTCCTCCTCCTTGTTCGGGCAGGCTTCAGCGGTCGTCGTCCCCGGAGTACTAGCTACCACCGTTCAATGTTTCATGTTTGTTTGGTTTTGTCTGTTTGTACACCTGTCCCTTGTTAGTGTTTGATTTTGTTTCCTATTTAGTTATCGTGTGTTGGGTCAGGTGTTATGTGTGATTGTTTTTTGTCAAGCTGTTGCTCTCTGTATTTACTCTCGTGTTTTGTTGTTTTCGAGAGTCCGCACTGTGTGCGCTATCGTCGTTTTACGCACTGTGTTTATTGTGCGTAATTTGTATTTTGCCTCCCGGTTGGGTTGGCTGTTCGCCTGTTTGGTGCTGCTTTCGTTTACTAAAGTCTGTTCACGAACGCCCGTGTTTCCTGCGCTTGATTTCCACACCGCATCTACACTCAGCTACTGACAGACCCAAGTTAAACAATTTAAAGGCAATGCTACCAAATACTAATTGAGTGAATGTAAACTTCTGACCCACTGGGAATGTGATGAAAGAAATTAAAGCTGAAATAAATAATTCTCTCTACTATTATTCTGACATTTCACATTCTTAAAATAAAGTGGTGATCCTAACTGACCTAAGACAGGGAATTTGTATTAGGATTAAATGTCAGGAATTGTGAAAAACTGAGTTTCAATGTATTTGGCTAAGGTGTATGTAAACTTCCGACTTCAACTGTATGTGCTAGTGTTGTTTCCTTGCTTTTTTAAAGATCCTATTTTGGACCTCTGATTTTGAACTCTGCATGGTTGAGAAGGAGCTTGTAAGTAAGCATTTCACTGTATGGTTTACACCCGTTGTATTCTGTCATGTGACAAATAAACTGATTAGATTTGAATGAGTCAGACTTGCCTTCAGGCACTCTCCTAGCTCCAGCTCATATAAGATGAACGATATCAGGCCCCCTCCACTCATCTGCTCAGTAACGACCAGGTGACCTCCGTAGTAGAGGACAGCCACTTCAAGAATAAGCTCTGAGATCTGGAGCAATGACAAACACATTTGAAACTCTTGTGAATTTGTGAATGTGCCCAACGACAAGGGTATGGCACCGATAGAGTGGATACAACAACAAAAAACACAAGACATATATAAAACATGAGGCAGCTCCTTAAATCTCAGTCTGTTGTATGTCAGAGCAACGTTCAGTCCCCGTCTATCTTTATTTATTGCACTTTTATTTAACCGGTCGAGTCAGTTATCATCTCACAGATGGTAGCTACTGTACATGGTAATACCTACACAACTGGACCACATGTAGAGGGCGTAGGCCAACGCTTGCTTCTTGTTCAGCTGAAACATGACCTGCAGCCTGCCGTAGTATGAATCAGCCTCCTGTTCCTCATTGGCAAAGCTGCGTACCGTCTTCATGGCTGAAACGGTCTCCTCGGCCACCTGGTTAGCCTGAGCCAGGGCAGTCTGGACCTCTTTGGTCAGTCTCTGAGGATGGTTAACAAGAAAATGTACAAACTAAATACTGTGTGAATTAATCTGTTAATACACATAAGTATTTCAACTTAATAAATGGGCTGGGGGCAAGTTTGGTTTGGAAAGACAAGTGAAGTGTGTGTGTGTTTGTATGTGTGTGTGCTTGTGCGTACCTTGTAGTACTCCCCATACACTTTGGAGATGACTGTGATGAAGGGGAATCCCATGATGGTGACCAGAGTCAGCTTCCAGGACATCCCGAACATGAAGATGAAGAACCCTATGCCCTTCACCATACTCTTTAGGAACATGTTGATGTTCAGAGAGATCAAGTCACTCACTTGAGTAGTGTCAGAGGACAGGCGAGAGGTGATGTCACCTAGAGGACAAACATTTTATTTTATTTTTCTAAACCCTTTTCGTATTTTCATTATTTCATGACAGGATAGGAACAGAAGCAGGGAGACAATGCATAGCGCTCATGCAGGGACCGAACCGGGATCACCGCCACGGGGACCAAACTCTGGGCCCAGGAGAAAAGCTTTTACACTTTGTGGAAGAGGAACATTTTATTTGTTATCTTATATGGCCTGAAGAAGGGACAGGTCATCCGATTCCTCTTAGTTTCTGTAAGATTGCTCTTAATCAGTGTCCTTGGTATGATTTGTCTACTGCCTGTGGGGCTGCTATCTACTGATAAGCAGAAGTACCTGACTCATACGAATGGCATGTGAAACACCACACCCATCCTGGGTCTGTATAAAATGTCGGTGAGAACAAAGAGCGAGTTGAATTCATTTTCCCATGCATGTTCAAATAAAGCTTTACTGTATTTTGAGATCGGATTGCCTTCTGAGTGGGTTTTTTCCTCCACAACTTTAACCCTTTACTTAAAGCCTGCAGGCATAGAGAGACGTAGCATAGTATAATAATCCTTGTCATAAGACATTATCACTTTAAATGTATTATCCATGCTTATAACAAGTTATAAAGCATTAATAACAAGGTATAAAGCATGAACAACAAGTTATAAAGCATTATAACTTGCTATAAAAGGTAGACTAGCTCTTGTCATGTGTCAGCTGATGGGGATCTAAGTAAAGATTATACCTGCAGACTTAAGTGTTGCCAAGCGTTTTATGTATCTTCTGATCAGAGGATCAAAGGAAAAGGGAATTAATGTCCTAAATGACACGCTATTCCCTATTTAGTCTACTACTTTTGACCAGGGCCCATAGGGCTCTGGTCAAAAGTAGTGCACTATAAAGGAATAGGGTGCAATTTGGTACACAGCCGAGATGTCACCTGTGTGGTTAGCATCAAAGAAGCCTATCTCCTGACACATCAGAGACCTGAAGAGAAGGTTCCGAAGGCGAAGATTCAGTCTGGCAAATGTTAGACTAAAGAGACCACCTCGTACTCCAACAGCAATAGAGCTGAGAAGAGATGCAAGAAATTAAACACTGCAAAGGATATACGCAACAAGCACACAATAATGTACGTCATAATCTATTCAAATGTAGAATCAAGCACAGATACAGTCCATCAGAGAAGATATAGCACACAACATAGTCTAAAAAGTTAACAACACACACACAACTTCAACCATTCATAGTGTCTTACCTGGCTAAGGCCAACACTGTAAGGGTGATCAGGGGCTTGGTAAAGTACTCCATACTTTTGTGAATAACAACGCCATCTATAGCCTGCCCAATGTAGTAGGGAATGAAGGCCTCACCTATGAAGGGGAACACATTGTACCATTAACTGCTATGAAATGCTAACAATAAGCACAACAGTGTAAAATAGAAATATGAAGGGAAATTTGTAAGAATAGGGCAATAGTTATACAACATGCTTACGTTATTTACTCTTGTTGCATGAGTCATCTACTGTAAATGGACAGTAAGTTAGGCTAATGAGTAGTAGAGAAACATATTGCAACTGTAAATGCAATACCATGCTGGTGTGAGTAACACCGTCGTAAAACACAAACGCCTGGGATCAAAACAAAACTTCAAAGAAGCTAGTATTGCTGCTTTATTACACATTTGACCTACTGTAGATAGGATACTATCTCACACAGCACTGTGTAAAGTCTATGCCTCACAATGGTGATCATTAAGCAAGTTGATTTGTCATCTATAGGGCCCTGAGTTTTTTCTGACCATGTTAATGACCAACAAAAGGTCTAATGGGTCCACACTCAAAAAATATGTTGCATAAAGCTTACTTCATTATTTTTTTTTTTCACTGCATGTGTACACTATTCCTGATGCAGTCAAAATAATAAAAAGATACAAAAATGAAGCATTATGTGACATCTTTTTGAGTGAGGACCCATTACACCTTTTGTTTGTCTGAATTCGTGGGTTTTACGCACCAGCCAAGCTTCTGGGAGAGCGCGATGGTCCCCTTTTGACATGTTACTTACCAGGAAGAACTCTGTTGCCCAAGTAATAGGCTATAGGAGCCATTAGTTGTTCCTGGTCAGGCTTCATTGTCTCATGTCAGATAGCGTGAAGGCCGTTTCGGTTGAGGGACGAGCGTCACGTAGAAGTAACGCCATCTAACGTGAGACATTGGGTCAGGCCCTAGTCATCTGAGGATTGTGTTTAAATAAGGGTTTTGACTAGATGGGATGATTGCAGCTGTCAGAAATGACTTTTCGTAGCAGGTTAGGAGAACTTACACAGCAGGTTATCAGAATTAGCGTGGCAGGTTAGGAGAATTAGGTTAAGGTTAGGAAAAGGGTTAGGGTTAGCTCAAATAAAAAAAAATATCCACGATGCAACTCTAACATGCAACTTTTGACCAGTAGCGGTGCGTGGGTAAAATCACTGGGGAAGCCAATCCAGAAAAAAAACATATTACAACATGTGTTGTGATAATTGCGTTGTTTGCTCTATAATCTTTTAAGTTCATATGCCTTGACACCGTGATATATAGGCCTAAAGCTGAGACAATAAGAAGACAGTGGCAGAATAAATTCAACCACACCTTTGTTTCATCACAAAACCGGAGAGCAACATCTGTCCGGTGAGGTCCACAAAACATATTGCATGTAACAAACAGTTACATGACCTACAGCATGGTCAAGCAAGGTAATGTTTCCGACATTTTCGGACTACTAAACAACTATTGATTTAGAACCTAACCGCAAAGAAAACAGGAGTTGCCTCCACTATTCCAGCACTATTTCAACATCATCTAATCAACCATGCTTAGTCTAATAGTGACAACTAAAAGATACCAAAAACAATTTAGTCCAATCAACGTAATATGATGTGGCTGTCCATGGTACTTGAGCGTGCTGTCTCTGATCAACTTTCTCGTTATCTTCAGAACGACCCTAACCAGTCAGACTTCAAGATGGGTCACTCAACCGAGACTGCTGTTCTCTGTGTCACAGTGGCTCTCCGCAATGCCAAAGCTGACTCTCTCTCCTCTGTTCTCATCCTCCTAGATCTATCTGCTGCCTTCGACACTGTGAACCATCAGATCCTCCTCTCCAACCTCTCAGGGCTGGGCGTCTCAGACTCTGCAACACTCTTGGATTGCATCCTTCCCGGCAGGCCGGTCCTACCAGGTGACGTGGAGAGGATCTGCACCACGTACTCTCACTACTGGTGTCCGCCAGGGCTCGGTTCTAGGCCCTCTCCTCTTCTCTTCTCTCTATACACCAAGTCACTCGGCTCCGTCATATCCTCACATGGTCTCTCCTATCATTGCTATGCGGATGACGCTCAACTACTTTTCTCCTTCCCCCCTTTTTCACCCAGGTGGCGACACCCCCCCAGCTTTGATTCTACTGACAGATGCGTTATTGAGGAAAAATGTACTGTCTATGCCTGTGATATGTGGTTGTCCCACCTAGCTGTCTTAAGATGAATGCACTAACTGTAAGTCGCTCTGGATAAGAGCGTCTGCTAAATGACTAAAATGTCAATGTAAATGTACTGATTTCTGTGTGTGTGTGGTGTGTGTGTGTGTGTGCATGCATGCAAGTAGAAAAAACATGTTGACTCACCCTACTTGTAGAGAAACGCCAATGCCATACTCCTCTTTCATGTTGCCTAAACGGTCTATGACTCTGTCATACAGTACACACTTTTAGTTTTTGTTGTCCTAGGCTACCTGGCTAAAATACATGCTTGCTAGCCTAACTTCCTTTCATGGGCAAAGATACGCCAGGCCAGCTTGTTAACATTAGCATACTATGTATAGCTATATGTTGAACTTCCATCCTCTCAGGCCAGGGGCACATCAATGTATGAATTAATGGTTGGATCAGAATCGCCGTTATAATCATTGGATGTTATAATCCAGTCCAAATCCCTATCTCCGTCCATGGCTAATTTAGGAAAGGGACGATTTTAGCTAGCTAGCTAGCAACTGGAGGACAACAACACAATGGAGATGCAACAAAGTTTTTTTTCTGTCAATAATGACGGTTGGCTTGTGATGTGATTGGTCTGAAGCCAAATACAAACTGGCTTCCCTTTACACTTTTTTTTTTGGTGCGCCAGGACCATTCACAGCTGAGCTCACTCAGTTTAGCTCAACACTGATTGGCTATTATTTTTAATGTTTTATCAAAGGAGGCCAAATGCTCGCTGGCTTCCCTTGCCATTCAATGCTACGGGCATCAACAATGTCATACTCTTTCTGACCAGACAGCATCAGATAGATACGTTACACATACTGAGACAGAGGGGCGCTGTTTCGTTCGCTTGGATGCTTTCTCCGGTGAGATACATTCAGTCTCTTGCGAATTGAAGGAAACACAGAGACGAAAGATACATTATTTTGTATGTTTTTTTGTTATTTTCTTGTTCATTTTTGGGGGAAGCCTGGCTGCTATTGGCATCCATGAATACACGCCACTGCTTTTGACATCACTTTGACATTAGCTGCATCCCTTCTAGCCATGACCTTTAAATAAGGGGTCAGAGTTACTCACACACAGCAGAGATGAGGAGGAAGAGGATGGCAACAGAGAGCAGCCCAGCGTCTTTACTGCAGTAGGACAGCAGACGCCCCAGTGTGGCCCCTGAGTTCGTCTGGTCCTGTGTCCCTTTCCTGCTTGCCCTCCTCCTCTTCTTCCCCCCATGCTCCTGTCCTTGCTCCTCCACCTCTTCAGTGCCATTCTCTCCAGCTGTCTCCACCAGCCTCTCAGTCTCCTCACAGCCCCCCTCTCCTCCTCCTCCACCACCACCACCTCCCTCTCCTTCAGTAACAGTGTTGGGAGTCCTTCCCAGGAGCCTCCAGAGGAGCACAGTCCCCAGCGCTGACACACAGGTCCAGGAGAACAGGCTGAGGAGCCAGGGTTGGTGCACCAGATCACCCTGCTCCGACAGCATCAGCAGCTTGGCTAAGGCGTAGGTACTGATGGTCAGGCAGATGAGGAGAGTCAGGGTCCCCAGGGCAGAGACCCTGCGTGGACCGTCCACTCTGTTCCATAACACGCCTATGGAGGCCCCCAGCAGAAGGCAGACTCTGACCAGCACAGTACCCCAGAGGTCCAGGACGGAGTGGAGAATGTCAAAGTTCTGCCCATCCTCTGTGAATATTGCAGTCTGGGATCCGTGTAAGTACATGACAGTGGTGACAATAACATCCACAAGGATGAATACCAAGATGCAGCTCACCACTACTATGACCCCCATTCTGTTTCAGTCTATCAGGGGTGTAGTGTCATGTAATGTCAAAAAGTCTAGGGAGAAACAAGTTTTAATAGAGCTGCTATTACAAGATATGAATAGGGTACTATAAAGGTTTTTTTCAGACTATAGTTTTGAATTCAACCCGAATTGTATGCCTACCGTGATCACTAATGCGCCTGTGACATCAGGTTTCAAGGGCTTGCGTTACTTTATCACATTTCCCTACCGTTGCTTGTCTTTTCTCTGATATTCGATTACTCAACAGCTTTCCTTGATACAGTAATTGGTTATATTTTAGGCGATAGACCAGTCTCTCGACGTCTGTCGCATTCTTGTTTCATCCCGTATTGTTTAGTGTTTACGGAAGCCGGTAATAGTCATGGTGTGAAAGGCTCCTCCCACAAGATAATGCAAGGATGGGATTGGCGGGCAAATAGAGAACCAGACCTGTACATTGTTATTTTTATTAGGTTTATTCAAAATAGAGAGAGAGAGTGTGTGGGAGTGTGTGAGTGAGTGAGTGTGTGTGTGTGTGTGCGTGTGCGTGTGTGTGTGTGTGTGTGTGTGTGTGTGTGTGTGTGTGTGTGTGTGTGTGTGAGTGAGGAGAGAGAGAATTTTGACAAACAGAAGAACTGAAAATGTGCATTAAGTGAAAGTAATATTTATCATTACAGTCTTAAAGCTGCAATATCTAACTTCTTGGGTGAACCGACCAAATTCACATAGAAATGTGAGTTAAAGCTCTGTAATTCCCATTGACAGCAAGTCTAAGAAGCAGGGGAGAACGACTGCCGCCCTCGCATTGAAGATGTAAAGTTCAAGGCCAACTGCCGCGGTACTGCAGGCAATTGTTTCCAGAAAACAGGATCCCTCGATTATAGTCAATGGGAGTTTGGCGATCTTCGTGGTCAATATTCGTGGATATAAAAACATTTCCCGAACACAATCATGTATTAATACTTGCTTCTATTTCACCAGATATATGTCCTTGAACCGATTACTTTAAAATCACACACAGCGAAGTTATGAGGATAATTTTGTTGCTACCGGCAGTTAGTTTTGACTTCACAATCCTGTGTAGAGAAGAAAAGAGAAACCCTTATGGTCATTGCAGCCTGCGGGAAAGATGTTGCCGTCTCCTCCCGCCCTACAGGCTGATGTAAACGCTATCAGAGCTATTTTTATGATCTCTGATGGCTCCAATTTCCAGCGTTTGTTCTTCAGAGTCGTTTGGATACAGTGTTGATAGCAAGGGCAAACATAGCTTGTTCAGGATTTAACTGCACTAATCACTATTGCAAGGAGGATGATTATCTTTTTTTGTGGTAAATCTGTCATCTGATTAAATTATGATCTTCACTTTCATATTTTCGTGTCAACTAGGGCTAGGCTTATGCTAGTAGAGGGTTAGCTAACAGATAGCCTAGCTTCCAATGCTAGCTTAGCATGAATGTTCTAATTTTATGTTCAATAATGAGTGACATGCGAAGCATCTTACAGTATGTTTAACTAGCTAGCTAATATCAACTCTGCATGCACCTGCCTGTTGTGGCTGATCCGGTGGCAGCATATACAGTGGCTTGCAAAAGTATTCACCCCCTTGGCATTTTTCCTATTTTGTTGCCTTACAACCTGGAATTAAAATGGATTATTTGGGGGTTTGTATCATTTGATTTACACAACATGCCTACCACTTTGAAGATGCAAAATATTTTTGATTGTCAAACAAACAAGAAATAAGACAAAAAAACAGAAAACTTGAGCGTGCATAACTATTCAATAGCTTGAGCGTGCCCCAAGCAGAGCATATGAGCGGAGTGGAGCGGGAGCGAGCGTGGAGCGGGAGCGGACGGATTTTGAACAGAGCGCAGAGCGGCATTTTTAAAAGGACGGAGCGTCGCCCTATGTCCCGCTCCAATTTCGCTCGCTCACACCACGAGTCTGAAGCATGCTCAAGCCTGACCCAGAATCCATCTGTTTAATTTAATTTGTGTCGTCCATGAATTTGTATTTTATAGAGCGAGAGGAGCAGCAGCAGCAACAAGAGAAAAGGGTTGAGGAATTCAAAAGTTTATTCACTGCACGCAAAGGCCCAACCATAACAAGGGAGAGAAAAAGAGAGCTGGATGTAGCATTTTTGAAATGATTTTCATGGACTATGAACCGCTGAGTAAAGGAGAACGCGAAGGGATGCAACACTTCGCCAGCGCAGCTCAACCGGGCTACACTCCCCCAAGAAACTATGATAAATCAGTACTTAACTTTGTCAAATTTACATCTGAGATGCCCCATTCACATGCTTCAGCTGGCGATCAAAAACGCTGTTAACAAGCACGACAACATTAATAGGCTGTTAGTGAAAGTCGGGCACCTGGTGAAAAGTGTACGCAAGAGCACAGAGGAAACCGACCAATTAGGTGTCCGCCCCACAAATGCCTGCGCCATTCGATGGAGCAGCCAGCTGCGGATGATTCAGTCGTTCATCCGGTTGTTCCAAAAAAGACCCGTTATGGTAAAACAAACTCAAGTCTAATGTTGCTAACATCACCCTGAATCAAGTACGGCAGCTGACGCACCTTGTCAGTGTGCTGACACCACTAGCAGACCTCACAGACAAAATGCAGAAGGAGCTGGGGAACCTGGGGATGATCCTCCCTGCTGTCACATAAATCAAATCCCTGCTCACCGATTACACTCACGCTGCACTTCCAATGGGCATCGCTGCTTTTGCAGAAACATTGGCAAACAACGTGTCAATTCGCTATGGAATATACTATACTGATTAACATCTCATTTTAGCGTCAGTGTTAGATCCCCGTTTCAAGACAGAATGGATAATCCGAGATGAGTCTGTATGCAACAAATTCGGGGAGATAAAGTAAGGCTGTGGTTTAAGCTAAAAGTGAAATACATGCAGATTTTGTTCCTTTTTTGGAGTGAGCGGGGGGCGATTTTAGTGGAGCGCGATGCAAACTGCGTTGAGCGCTGAGCGATAATGAGCGGACTGGCCTGATGTGGCTTTGAGCGGGGGGAGCGGAGGGGTGAACAGCTCCGTGAGCGAGGAGCTGAGATTCTCACCGCTCCACTCCGCTCATATGCTCTGGCCCCAAGTCAATAGCTTGAAGAGCCACTTTTGCAGCAATTACAGCTGCAAGTCTCTTGGGGTATGTCTCTATAAGCTTGGCACATCTAGCCACTGGGATTTTTGCCCATTCTTCAAGGCAAAACTGCTCCAGCTCCTTCAAGTTGGATGGGTTCCGCTGGTGTACAGCAATCTTTAAGTCATACCACATATTCTCAATTGGATTGAGGTCTGGGCTTTGACTAGGCCATTCCAAGACATTTAAATGTTTCCCCTTAAACCACTCAAGTGTTGCTTTAGCAGTATGCTTAGGGTCATTGTCCTGCTGGAAGGTGAACCTCCGTCCCAGTCTCAAATCCCTGGAATCCCTGGTTTCCCTCAAGAATTTCCCTGTATTTAGCGCCATCCATCAATCCTTCAATTCTGACCAGTTTCCCAGTCCTTGCCCGATGAAAAACATCCCCACAGCATGATGCTGCCACCACCATGCTTCACTGTGGGGATGGTGTTCTCATGGTGATGAGAGTTTTGCGCCAGACATAGCGTTTTTCTTGATGGCCAAAAAGCTCAATTTTAGTCTCATCTGACCAGAGTACCTTCTTCCATATGTTTGGGGAGTCTCCCACATGCCTGTTTGCTTATTATTTTCTTTAAGCAATGGCTTTTTCTGGCCACTCTTCCGTAAAGCCCAGCTCTGTGGAGTATACGGCTTAAAGTGGTCCTATGGACAGATACTCCAATCTCCGCTGTGGAGCTTTACAGCTCCTTCAGGCTTATCTTTGGTCTCTTTGTTGCCTCTCTGATTAATGCCCTCCTTGCCTGGTCCGTGAGTTTTGGTGGGCGGCCCTCTCTTGGCAGGTTTGTTGTGGTGCCATATTCTTTCCATTTTTTTTATAATGGATTTAATGGTGCTCAGTGGGATGTTCAAAGTTTCTGATATTTTTTTATAACCCTAGCCTGATCTGTACTTCTCCACAACTTTGTCCCTGACCTGTTTGGAGAGCTCCTTGGTCTTCATGGTGCCCCTTGCTTAGTGGTGTTGCAGACTCTGGGGCCTTTCAGAACAGGTGTATATATACTGAGATCATGTGACACTTAGATTGCACACAGGTGGACTTTATTTAACTAATTATGTGACTTCTGAAGGTAAATGGTTGCACCAGATCTTATTTAGGGGCTTCATAGCAAAGGGGGTGAATACATATGCACGCACCACTTTTCCGTTATTAATTTTTTAGAATTTTTTGAAACAAGTTCTTTTTTTCATTACACTTCACCAATTTGGACTATTTTGTGTATGTCCATTACATGAAATCCAAATAAAAATCCATTTAAATTACAGGTTGTAATGCAACAAAATAGGAAAAACGCCAAGGGGGATGAATACTTTTGCAAGGCACTGTATTGGCAGGCAAGACTAACAATGTTAGGCCGAATGAAATTGATCTTGTCTGTATGCAGGTTCATGTATTTAGTTTTCACGTTCCCATTTTATGACCCAACTTCATTTATAGTCTACATTTATGTGATAAATGTTGGCTCCTGTGAACTAACGTTAGCTAGCTAGCTGAAGTTAATGGTTGACAGGTTCAGACATCAATACTTAGCTACTAGCATTATCTTGCCCCAGAAACTGCTAGCTACTTCATCATGGCACTAACTTAGTATTCCACAAATGGGCATTCTTTCTGACACAAACAGGATCATGACAATTAGCTAACGTCAACTAGCTAGCTAATATATCTTGATTAATTATGAAAATGAATTCGCGTTCATAGAGCTCTTGTTGCAGTTACATAAAGATAGCACAATCAGCCATGTTATTTATAACTTCTGAATTCATGTGAGTGAATGCATGTGAGTGAATGTGAATGTCTAAGCAATGATGAAAAAAGATTACACCTACTCAGCATGAATATTTTTTTTGTACAGTGTGTTAAATTCAGGCCTAATGGCAATTACCAGATGTCATTACACTTTTTGATGTTTTGTGTAACATATGTCTTTTTCCATTCACCACTGTTTGGAGGCTGGAAATACAGTATGTTGCAAGTGGATGAATGTGCATGGGTAGCCAAGTAAAGTAGCCCGCTGAAGTGATTGTTTGACAAGCGTGTGCACACATAGGAGTTGTTTACCAGGAATAAATACATTTTTACTTTCACGCCTGATGGAAAGAGACTACTAAGGAAGGTTTTGTGGACATGTAGGGCCAACATTTACAATATAGCCATTAGCCACTGATTCTAGCAGATTATGTCTAGCTATATGCCTCATGACTTCAGAATGACTCACTCCATCATAACCCAAAATATAACTCTGAATGCTTACAAATGTGTAAGCAAACCATTTATTGCATTCAACATATGTTTATAACTCCTATTTGGATGTCTGACTATCAGTCCTAGCAACATGTGGACTCTTTATCACTCTTACCTTAATCATAGTTGATTCTCCAAGGTCATTTTTTAAAATAGATTATTGCAGATATTGACATAGTTGTCATCCAAGTTTTGTTTTCGATATTGCTATTGATCTCCATGTATTCTAAAAATATGTATAAAACACCTTACAAACACACCAAACCAACTTGTATTGTATCTGAACCCATGATGTCATATTATTTGGTTTGGAGTCTTTAAGGTGTAGTAGACATATTTTCTAAAATACAGACTATGGAAACAAAATATAGCTTCTAAACAATGAAGAAAATATATAGTAAAATGGTAAAAGCACAAACTACAAACAATGTACTAGTGATAAAGGGTCAACATGTACAAATTGAGGAATTACCCTGTTATTTGTTTAGAAATGCAGTCCCTCCTGCAGCAAATCACTCCCGCAGAATGATGCTGCCACCCCCGTGCTTCACGGTTGGGATGTTGTTCTTCGGCTTGCAAGCCTTCCCCTATTTCCTCCAAACATAACGATGGTCATTATGGCCAAACAGTTCTATTTTTGTTTCATCAGACCAGAGGACATTTCTCCAAAAAGTACGATCTTTGTCCCCATGTGCAGTTGCAAACCGTAGTCTGGCTTTTTCATGGTGGTTTTGGAGCAGTGGCTTCTTCCTTGCTGAGCGGCCTTTCAGGTTATGTCGATATTGGACTCATTTTACTGTGAATATAGATACTTTGTACCTGTTTCCTCCAGCATCTTCACAAGGTCCTTTGCTGTTGTTCTGGGATTGATTTGCACTTTTCGCACCAAAGTACGTTCATCTCTAGGAGACAGAACGCGTCTCCTTCCTGAGCGGTATGACGGCTGCGTGGTCCCATGGTCTTTATACTTGCATACTATTGTTTGTAAAGATGAATGTGGTACCTTCAGGCATTTGGAAATTGCTCCCAAGGATGAACCAGACTTGTGGAGGTCTACTAATTTTTTTCTGAGATCTTGGCTGATTTCTTTTGATTTTCCCATGATGTCAAGCAAAGAGGCACTGAGTTTAAAGGTAGGCCTCCTTGAAATACATCCACAGGTACACCTCCAATTGACTCAAATGATGTCAATTAGCCTATCAGAAGCTTCTAAAGCCATGACATCATTTTCTGGAATTTTCCAAGCTGTTTAAAGGCACAGTCAACTTCGTGTATGTAAACTTCTGACCCACTGGAATTGTGATACAGTGAATTATAAGTGAAATAATCAGTCTGTAAACAATTGTTGGAAAAATTACTTGTGTCATGCACAAAGTAGATGTCCTAACCGACTTGCCAAAACTATAGTTTGTTAACAAGAAATTTGTGGAGTGGTTGAAAAACGAGTTTTAATGACTCCAACCTAAGTGTATGTAAACTTCTGACTTCAACTGTATACACTGAACAAAAATATAAACGCAACAGGTAAAGTGTTGGTCCCATGTTTCATGAGCTGAAATAAAAGATCCCAGAAATGTTCCATGCACCTAAAAAGCTTATTTCTCTCAAATGTTGTGCACAAATTTGTTTACATGCATGAATGACTTTTTCCACATTTTGTTGCGCTACAGCCTTATTCTAAAATAGATTAAATAAAAAAATGTCCTTATCAATCTACACACAATACCCCATACTGACAAAGTGAAAACAGGTTTTTAGATTTTTTAGCAAATATATTAATGAACAGATACCTTATTTACATAAGTATTCAGACCCTTTGCTATGAGACTCGAAATTGAGCTAAGGTGCATCCTGTTTCCATTGATCATCCTTGAGATGTTTCTACAACTTGATTGTGTTAGGCCTACTGCTGCTAGGTAGCTCTCTCTCTGCTCTTCCCCTCCCCTCTGTTTGTCCTTGATTGCAGGAGTGAAGTCTGGTGTGCGGGAGTCAGGGTTCCAGCTGCAGCTCATTCACCATAATCACCTCAGCCCTTTAAGACCCGGTCAAACTTGCCACTCATCGTCAGATCATAGTCAAGACAACCATGTTAGTCTCGCTGCCGACTCAACCTGTCTGTTTTCGCGCTTGTGTTTTTTGGACTGTTTATTTACTTTTTCTCCTGTGCCACAGATATTTGGAACCTGACTCCTGCCTCCGCTTCACTCCTGCCACCACCATCCTGCTCTCCACTATCGGACCTCTCCTTTGGACTCCCCCACGGACACTAGGACATTACGGTACCACACCTGCCCTGACCTGGATCTGTACCCTCACTGTAACCTGGACTTGCTCTTCCCCATTTATTGGAAACCTGGACTATTGAACATTATAATAAACCTGTTAAAACTTCTCTGGCTTGGTGTACTTGTCTGCATTTGGGTTCTATCCAGTTAAATCATAACAGTATGATCTGACCAACATGAACCCAGCAGACAGTAGCTCGGATACCACCCCAGAGTGCACTCAAATTTGGACTGCCATAGCCAATCAGGGCATTTTACTTGGCCGACATGATACCCTGTTTAAGACGATTGCTGAGGACAGTCAGGTGCTGCTTAATCAGGTTCAATTACTCACCAATCAAGTGTCTGCCCTTACTACCCCTTCAGCCCAGATCAGAGAGCCTTTTGTTCCTGCTCCAGAGCGCTATGACGGGAACATGGGAACCTGTGGCGAGTTTTTGACTCAATGCTCGTTAGTGTTTGAACAACAGCCCCTCACCTACGCCTCAGAAAGAGCCCGTATTGCCTACCTTATCAACTCTACTAGCGGTTCCGCTCGTGCCTGGGGATCCGCGGTCTGGGAGAGTCAGTTGGACATTTGCAACGTTTACGTGGCCTTCACCACGGAGATGAGGAAGGTTTTTGACCACCCCGTACGAGGCAAGGAGGCTGCGAAACGGTTGTTTTCTCTTCGGCAGGGGGGTTCGTAGTGTGGCGGAGATGGCAGTGGAGTTTCGGACTTTAGCAGCAGTGAGTGGTTGGAATGACGAGGCATTACAAGGAGTGTTCATCAATGCTTTGTCTGAGACTTTAAAGGATGAATTGGTGTCATATGATGAATCGCCTACGCTGGATAATCTTATTTCACTCACTATCAGGTTGGATAATCGGATTCGGGAGCGCCGCCGGGAGAGGAGTGTCTGTCATCAACAAACTCCTCCCTGCATCTTCCCCTACGGAGAAAGCCGTGTCTTCCCGAGTCGATACGAGGAGCACTGAACCCGAAGCCATGGAGGTGGGTCGTGCACGGTTGTCCTCAGAGGAGCGTGCACGTCGTATTCAGGCTCGGGTCTGCCTGTATTGTGGAGAAGCTGGTCATTTCGTTCCTTCCTGCCCAGTTCGTCCGGGAAAAGGCCCGGCTCATCATTAATGGGAGAAGTTTTGGTGAGCCGAGCAGCGGATTCTTCCTCTTCTCCCCGCATTCTGCTCCAGGCATCCCTCCAGTGGCAGTCTCAGAATTTCTCGGTTAGTGCGCTGATTGACTCTGGTGCCGACGAAAGCTTTTTGGATAGAGAGTGGGCTCAACAGATGGATTTGGAGACTGTTCCTATGGACTGTCCGCTGCAGGCTAAGGGTCTAAATGGACAATTGTTGACCCGTATTACCCATCAGACTGTTCCTGTGTGTCTTAGAGTGTCGGGAAATCATCAGGAGAACATTCAATTCCATATTATCGACTGCCCACAGACCCCCCTGGTCCTTGGTATCCCCTGGCTCATAAGACACAATCCACACATTGATTGGGTGACAGGTAGCATTGTTTCATGGAGCACTTTTTGTCATGTGAATTGTTTGTGTTCTGCTCAGACTCCTGCCAGTACTGTGCCTCAACCTCCACTGGAGTCCATGGATCTTTCTGCTGTTCCTGACGCGTATCATGACCTGGCATCCGTTTTCTGCAAACACAGAGCTACTTCTCTTCCTCCTCATTGACCTCCAGCCAGGAGCCCCGCTCCCCAGCAGTCGCCTGTACAATCTCTCCCGGCCGGAGACGGAGGCTATGGAGAACTACATTCGGGACTCCTTGGCGGCAGGTATTATGCGTCCTTCCTCGTCACCTGTAGGAGCAGGATTCTTTTTTGTTGCTAAGAAGGATAAGACCCTCAGACCCTGTATTGATTACCGTGGACTTAACAATATCACCATTAAGAACAAGTATTCTCTGCCTTTGATTAATTCTGCTTTTCCCCTCCTTCATGGTGCTACCATCTTTACGAAACTTGATCTACGAAATGCGTATCACCTGGTGCGCATTCGTAAAGGTGATGAATGGAAGACTGCCTTCAACACACCCTTGGGACATTTTGAGTATCTGGTCATGCCTTTTGGTTTGTCTAATGCCCCTGCTGTTTTTCAGGCACTCGTGAATGATGTCCTTCGGGACATGTTGAATCGTTTTGTTTTTGTCTATCTGGATGATATCCTGATTTTCTCAGAGTCCTCCCAGGAACATGAACTACATGTGCGCCAGGTGTTGCAAAGGTTGTTGGAGAACAAACTATTTGTGAAGATGGAGAAATGTGAATTTCATGTGTCTGAGACCTCTTTTTTGGGTTACATAATCGCTCAGGGGGAGTTGCGGATGGACCCAGCTAAGATCTCTGCAGTCACGGACTGGCCAGCCCCCTCCACCCGCAAACAACTTCAACGATTCCTGGGGTTTGCGAACTTCTACAGGAGGTTCATCAAGGACTACAGCCGCATTGCGGCACCACTCACCGCTCTCACCTCCATCTCACTACCGTTCGCTTGGAATGAAGGGGCCGAATCAGCGTTCGAAGAACTGAAACATCGCTTCGCCTCGGCTCCCATTCTGATGCAGCCGGACCCAGACCGCCAGTTTGTCGTGGGAGGTGGATGCATCCGACACTGGGGTAGGTGCGGTTTTGTCACAACGTTTTCCTGAAGATAACAAACTGCATCCCTGTGCTTTTCTTTCACGGAAGCTTTCTCAGGCAGAGAGGAATTATGATGTTGGCAATCGTGAACTGCTCGCCGTTAAGCTGGCTCTCGAGGAGTGGCGGCATTGGTTGGAGGGGGCGGAACAACCCTTCATCGTTTGGACGGATCACAAGAATCTGGCATACATCCAGTCAGCTAAGCAGCTCAATCCCCGTCAAGCCAGGTGGGCACTATTTTTTGGGAGATTCAATTTTTCTCTGTCTTACCGTCCTGGGTCACGCAACGTCAAGCCTGACGCCCTGTCTCGTGTTCATTCTGCTGTTGATACTGGTAGTAACCCTGAACCCATCTTGCCTCCTACCTGCAGTATTGCGGCCATTACATGTGACATCGAAGGGATTGTTAGACAGGCTCAACATCATCAAGCTGACCCTGGGAGCGGTCCTCCTAACCGGTTGTTTGTCCCTGAGTCTGTTCGCTCCCAGGTACTTCAGTGGGCTCACTCGTCTCCCCTTACCTGTCACCCTGGAGTTACTCGGACCCTTGACTTTGTGCGACGGAAGTTCTGGTGGCCCAGGATGGAGGCGGACACTCGAGCCTTCATTGCTGCTTGTACGGTCTGTGCACGAAGTAAGAACTCCACCCAGGCCAGCGCTGGTCATCTACGACCTCTGCCAATACCCAGTCGGCCCTGGTCCCACATTGCTTTGGATTTTGTCACTGGACTTCCCCCCTCGTCTGGAAAGACTGTCATTCTTACTGTGATTGATCGTTTTTCTAAGTTTGCTCATTTTTTGGCCCTACCTAAACTGCCCACTGCCAGAGAGACGGCTGATATTTTGGTTGAACATGTGTTCCGCTCTCATGGTCTGCCCACTGATATTGTCTCCGACAGGGGTCCCCAGTTTGTCTCCCAGGTATGGAAAGCTTTCTGTAAAGCTTTGGGCATCACATCCAGCCTGTCCTCTGGATATCACCCCCAGACCAACGGGCAAGCCGAGAGAGCGAACCAGGAGATGGAGACCACTCTCCGCTGTGTCACAGGGTCTAACCCTGGGTCTTGGAGCTCCATGCTCCCCTGGGTGGAATATGCTCATAACACCTTGACTAACGCTTCCTCTGGTTTGTCTCCCTTTCTGTGTGCTCTGGGTTATCAACCTCCCCTGTTCCCTTCTCAAGAGAGGGAACTGGCGGTACCCTCGGTGCAGTCCCACATGCGCCGCTGCTTCAAGGTCTGGAGGAAGGCCAGGGTAGCTCTGTCCCGAGCTTCGTCATACATGCAGAGGCAAGCCAACCGTCACCGGTCCCAGGCTCCCGGTTACTCTCCTGGTCAAGAGGTATGGCTTAAGTCACGTGATCTTCCATTGAAAGTAGAATCTAAGAAGATGGCGCCGCGTTTTATAGGACCGTTCAAGATACTGTCTATTGTTAACCCCTGCGCGGTTAAGCTACAGCTTCCTGCCTCCCTACGGGTTCATTCCACTTTTCATGTATCCCAGATCAAGCCTGTGTCTGTCAGCCCTCTGTGCCCGCCCTCTCGTCCCCCTCCTCCGCCCCGGATCGTGGGTGGGGGTCCTGTCTACACTGTCCGGCGACTTCTGGATGTTCGCCGCCGGGGTCGTGGTTTCCATTACCTGGTGGATTGGGAGGGTTATGGTCCTGAGGAACGTTCCTGGGTGCCCAGGAGCTTCATTGTGGATCCTGCTCTGGTCCGTGAATTTCATCGGTTACATCCCGATAAACCCTGTCGGCCGCCAGGTGGCGTCCGTAGAGGGGGGGGTACTGTTAGGCCTACTGCTGCTAGGTAGCTCTCTCTCTGCTCTTCCCCTCCCCTCTGTTTGTCCTTGATTGCAGGAGTGAAGTCTGGTGTGCGGGAGTCAGGGTTCCAGCTGCAGCTCATTCACCATAATCACCTCAGCCCTTTAAGACCCGGTCAAACTTGCCACTCATCGTCAGATCATAGTCAAGACAACCATGTTAGTCTCGCTGCCGACTCAACCTGTCTGTTTTCGCGCTTGTGTTTTTTGGACTGTTTATTTACTTTTTCTCCTGTGCCACAGATATTTGGAACCTGACTCCTGCCTCCGCTTCACTCCTGCCACCACCATCCTGCTCTCCACTATCGGACCTCTCCTTTGGACTCCCCACGGACACTAGGACATTACGGTACCACACCTGCCCTGACCTGGATCTGTACCCTCACTGTAACCTGGACTTGCTCTTCCCCATTTATTGGAAACCTGGACTATTGAACATTATA
The DNA here is from genome assembly GCF_020615455.1 of Coregonus clupeaformis. Classification (NCBI taxonomy): domain Eukaryota; kingdom Metazoa; phylum Chordata; class Actinopteri; order Salmoniformes; family Salmonidae; genus Coregonus; species Coregonus clupeaformis. The sequence goes on along the minus strand of NC_059209.1, from coordinate 28,762,189 downwards.
ATAAACCTGTTAAAACTTCTCTGGCTTGGTGTACTTGTCTGCATTTGGGTTCTATCCAGTTAAATCATAACAGATTGGAGTCCACCTGTGGTAAATTCAATTGATTGGACATGATTTGGAAAGGTACACACGTGTCTATACAAGGTCCCCATGTAGAACAGTTGGTAGAGCATGGCGCTCGCAATGCCAGGGTTGTGGGTTCGATTCCCACGGGGAGCCAGTATGATTTTTTTAATTTTATGTATGCTACAGTGGGGGAAAAAAGTATTTAGTCAGCCACCAATTGTGCAAGTTCTCCCACTTAAAAAGATGAGAGAGGCCTGTAATTTTCATCATAGGTACACGTCAACTATGACAGACAAATTGAGATTTTTTTTCTCCAGAAAATCACATTGTAGGATTTTTAATGAATTTATTTGCAAATTATGGTGGAAAATAAGTATTTGGTCACCTACAAACAAGCAAGATTTCTGGCTCTCACAGACCTGTAACTTCTTCTTTAAGAGGCTCCTCTGTCCTCCACTCGTTACCTGTATTAATGGCACCTGTTTGAACTTGTTATCAGTATAAAAGACACCTGTCCACAACCTCAAACAGTCACACTCCAAACTCCACTATGGCCAAGACCAAAGAGCTGTCAAAGGACACCAGAAACAAAATTGTAGACCTGCACCAGGCTGGGAAGACTGAATCTGCAATAGGTAAGCAGCTTGGTTTGAAGAAATCAACTGTGGGAGCAATTATTAGGAAATGGAAGACATACAAGACCACTGATAATCTCCCTCGATCTGGGGCTCCACGCAAGATCTCACACCGTGGGGTCAAAATGATCACAAGAACGGTGAGCAAAAATCCCAGAACCACACGGGGGGGACCTAGTGAATGACCTGCATAGAGCTGGGACCAAAGTAACAAAGCCTACCATCAGTAACACACTACGCCGCCAGGGACTCAAATCCTGCAGTGCCAGACGTGTCCCCCCTGCTTAAGCCAGTACATGTCCAGGCCCATCTGAAGTTTGCTAGAGTGCATTTGGATGATCCAGAAGAGGATTGGGAGAATGTCATATGGTCAGATGAAACCAAAATATAACTTTTTGGTAAAAATTCAACTCATCATGTTTGGAGGACAAAGAATGCTGAGTTGCATCCAAAGAACACCATACCTACTGTGAAGCATGGGGGTGGAAACATCATGCTTTGGGGCTGTTTTTCTGCAAAGGGACCAGGACGACTGAACCGTGTAAAGGAAAGAATGAATGGGGCCATGTATCGTGAGATTTTGAGTGAAAACCTCCTTCCATCAGCAAGGGCATTGAAGATGAAACGTGGCTGGGTCTTTCAGCATGACAATGATCCCAAACACACCGCCCGGGCAACGAAGGAGTGGCTTCGTAAGAAGCATTTCAAGGTCCTGGAGTGGCCTAGCCAGTCTCCAGATCTCAACCCCATATAAAATCTTTGGAGGGAGTTGAAAGTCTGTGTTGCCCAGCGACAGCCCCAAAACATCACTGCTCTAGAGGAGATCTGCATGGAGGAATGGGCCAAAATACCAGCAACAGTGTGTGAAAACCTTGTGAAGACTTACAGAAAACGTTTGACCTGTGTCATTGCCAACAAAGGGTATATAACAAAGTATTGAGAAACTTTTGTTATTGACCAAATACTTATTTTCCACCATAATTTGCAAATAAATTCATTAAAAATCCTACAATGTGATTTTCTGGATTTTTTTTCTCATTTTGTCTGTCATAGTTGACGTGTACCTATGATGAAAATTACAGGCCTCTCTCATCTTTTTAAGTGGGAGAACTTGCACAATTGGTGGCTGACTAAATACTTTTTTCCCCCACTGTATCACTAACTGTAAGTCGCTCTGGATAAGAGCGTCTGCTAAATGACTAAAATGTAATAGTGAGCATTTCTCCTTTGTCAAGATAATCCATCCACCTGACAGGTGTTGCATATCAACAAGCTGATTAAACAGCATGATCATTACACAGGTACACCTTGTGCTGGGGACAATAAAAGGCCACTCTAAAATGTGCAGTTTTGTCACACAACACAATGTCACAGATGTCTCAAGTGTTTTGAGGGAGTGTGCAATTGGCATGCTGACTGCAGGAATGTCCACCAGAGCTGTTGTCAGATAATTTAATGTTCTCCAACATCATTTTAGAGAATTTGGCAGTACGTCCAACCGGCCTCACAACCGCAGACCATGTGTAACCGCTCCAGCCCAGGACCTCCACATCCGGCTTCTTCACCTGCGGGATCGTTTGAGACCAGCCACCCGGACAGCTGATGAAACTGTGGGTTTTCACAACCAAACAATTTCTGCACAAACGGTCAGAAACCGTCTCAGGGAAGCTCATTTGCGTGCTCATCGTCCTCACCAGGGTCTTGACCTGACTGCAGTTTGGCGTCGTAATCGACTTAAGTGGGCAAATGCTCACCTTCGATGGCCACCGGCACACTGGAGAAGTGTGCTCTTCACGGATTAATCCCGGTTTCAACTGTACCGGGCAGGTGGCAGACAGCGTGTATGGCGTTGTGTGGGCGAGCGGTTGTGAAGAGTGCCCCATGGTGGGGTTATGGTATGGGCACGCATAAGCTATAGACAACGAACACAATTGCATTTTATCGATGGCAATTTGAATGCATAGAGATACCGTGACGAGATCCTGAGGCCCATTGTTGTGCCATTCATCCGCCGCCATCACCTCATGTTTCATTATGATAATGCAAGGCCCCATGTCACAAGGATCTGTACACAATTCCTGGAAGTTGAAAATGTCCCAGGTCTTAAGTCAAAATCAACAGCGTGATCAACTCTATGCGAACGAGATGTCACGCCACATGAGGCAAATGGTGGTCACACCAGATACTGACTGGTTTTCTGATCCACGCCCCTACATTTTTAAAAAAGGTATCTGTGACCAACAGATTCATATCTGTATTCCCAGTCATGTGAAATCCATAGATTAGGGCCTAATGAATTTATTTCAATTGACTGATTTCCTTATACGAACTGTAAAAAAGTAAATCTTTGAAATTGTTGCATGTTGCGTTCATAATTTTGTTCAGTGTAGTTGCACTTATTTATTGCCCGTTTTGTATTCTTTAAGTGTGCACTTTCTGCGTTATTGTCTATGTTAACTAACTCAGCCATACTAACACCTCAGTCTTGGCCTGTACCTTGACGTGGTGAGTGGGCTTTAAACCAAAGCAGGCCTCTGCTGCTCTATAGTTTAATGTGTTTTATCTTGTGTTTTAGGGTGTTAAATAAAATGTGTTGTTGTTGTTGTAGTGAATGTGGCTCCATCCTCCCCAAACTCTTTCAGCACCATCCATTTGTCTCGTGCTACTATTATTAAGTTGTCTTTTTCACTCACACAAAACACACACACACACTCTGTCTATCAACCTAGCATGCAGCATTGGCAGAACGCCGCCGAGGAGGAAGCCCTTCAGAGAGGGATGATTTTTTCCATACTTTCTTCTTCATTGGTGTGTCATTTACCGTTTCGTGTTCACCTGAAACTTAACTGAGGTCCTCCTGTGTGTTCTGACGTCCGAAGCTGCACCTTCACCTCCAAAAAAGAACATGTCACACTCCGCTCGAGGTTAGAGTGTTGGGCCAGTAACCGAGCCGACAAGGTGAAAATCTGTTGATGTACCCTTAACCCTAATTTGCTCCAGGGGCGCCATACTACTACCCACTGGGCACAGATGTCAATTCAATGTCTATTCCACGTTGCTTCTATGTCATTTCATTGAAGTGACGTGGAAACAACGTTGATTCAACCAGTGTCTGCCCGGTGGGTATGGCTGACCCTGTATAACAACACGTCACTGCACCTATCCAGTGTATGTGACAATTCATTTTTATTTTATTATTACTCATGCAAACAGGGATGGACTTGAGTGTGACAGCTAACATTGTTAATTGCATGCCATTTATCCAATTTCACTGGTGTGTTCCAGGCCACCCGACACCAGAGCTCCAAAGACACTGCTGCTGCTGATTCCTTGCCTCTAGCAGAGAGCTACCTGGCTGATTACAGTGGAGCTGACGTCACCACGTGACTCTCCCAAACCTCAACTGATCCAAGACCGACAAACCCACGCTCTCTATCCCACTTTGTCCACGCTGCCACAAGGAGGCATCCCCAGCTCAGCTCATCAAACAGACATTGCTCAATCGGTGCTTGATTCGGCCCATTCGCCACCTAGCAGGTTAGTGTGGGGCTGTTGTGAGTTTCAACAGTTTCATTGTGTTTAATATCCTCTAGCCTATGACTTGCTCATAATTATCTTCAGTTATCACGTGTGAAATGATTAGCTGTGTAATTTTGCACTCCATTATGATATTGATATCTAATGGTTGCAGTGAAAATTAGAGCATTTCTTGAGTGTGACCACTTTGCAGTCTAGGCTACCATCTGTCCCTGTTAAGGTTCAGCTTCTCAGTCCCTAAGGACTGGGATGGTAAATGTCAAACTCCATCAACTGGGCCAGCAGCCAGTATATAACCTTTCACCACTGGAGGTCTTGATGGGATTTGTGTAGAACAAGAAAGAAAACAAGTAGGCGGCCAGTGTGATGCAGAAAAGTTTAGTGAACTATTTACAGATAATAACACAACATGTAACTACAATACCGTTATTGCGAGCATCTTAGTGTCACATAAAACATGTTAGCCCTGCCTATTTCTGCACAATGATTGCTCTGTTCACTCCTTTATCAATGATGACCTTGGAGGACACCAGAAAGATCTGCAGCAGGCTGGACATCTCACTCATATTTAGCAGGGCCTGTATCCTCTTGGCTGGGCTAGCCGGGTCCGGGAAGGTTGGCACTCTCTGCCTCTGTCAGGTGCTTGAGATGGAAGTAAGCGACAGGGACCTTCACTTTCACATTGTCATTTAGGGTCACCAGCATAATTGTGATTATGTCCCTGGCCATCAGCAAGGTCTCGTCCAGCTCTATTCCAGCACCGATATCCATGTTGTGCAAGTGGGCCGAGTTGGGTTAAGCTCTGAACTTTAAGCAGTCCTTCACGATGGTGCCGAGGTCCTGGGCTTGGTCCTGCTCTGCCAGGTCCACCTCCATGCTGTGACTAGGGGCCTGGCTACTGAGCTTCTCACAGATCTTATCCAGGAAGAAACATGTCTGGATGGCCCACAGACTTCTCCTCCATCACCTTGGGCAGCTTTGGGTGACACCGTACCATTTCACTCCCTTTCTGAAATGAGATTAAATAAAAACAAGAGGAAATAATAGGTCATACAAAAGGACCAATTACACTGTTACAATCATCATATTACAACTTCCAGTTGTAAGCCAAGTAGCATTGTAATTCACATTGTTGTAAAATGTCGTTTTGTGAAATACTTTAATAAAGTATCATTGAGGAATAGTTAAGACTCCTGTTGGTCTGTGAGTTCTTATTTATTGATTGTAGTTTAAATAGAAATACGCATGTAAGCCTTCATCATTGCAATGCTTGTAACATCTACCCCATACAGAAGCAGTCAGTTGATATAATAGTCAACCCTGTAATGGTCTGAAAACAGGGCCCGTTTATGACCCTCTGCCGTGCAATCTTTTCTCACGTGCACACTGGCACTGCTGGATACAGAAAACTGCGCACAGCTCGATCAAAAATCAGGAACTAACAGGTAACAACCTCTTACAAAACACACACTTCAATACAGACTGTGCATTTTAAAGACCAGTGCTCCTGATTTCTGAACTTTTAGTAATAATTAGATGGTGTTTTAGATCATGCAAGTTAGTTATTGAAGACTAAATCACGTGCTCTACATGCGCACCTGAGGCATAGACAAAATAAATTAGGAGAGCTAGCAGCGTAGCTTAGGTAAGATAGTGTTTTGGTGAGAGATCCTCCTGTAATACAATGCACACCAGAAAGGCCATAAAACTTTTATAACTTTTAAATGCAACAGGCACAAACAAATATGTTGGGCAAAAACACAACTCTTAAGGATTCAGGCTACATAACCATAGCTATGCTATGGCCACCTTTTCCAACCCTTCTCTCAAAGTGTAATAACGAAATATAGTGGACGTACAGTACAATGAACACATACTGTTACAAATACAGTGCATTCAGAAAGTATTCAGACCCCTTCACTTTTTCTATATTTTGTTAAGATACAGCCTTATTCTTAAATGGATTAAATAAATAAAAATCCTCAATCTACACACAATACCCCATAATGACGACAGCAAAAACAGGTTTTTAGAAATGTTTGCAAAGGTATTAAAAATTAAAAACAGAAATACCTTATTTACATAAGTATTCAGACCCTTTGCTATGAAACTTGAAATTGCGCTCAGGTGCATCCTGTTTCCATTGATCATCCTTGAGATGTTTCTCCAAATTGATTGGAGTCCACCTGTGATAAATTCAATTGATTGGACATGATTTGGAAAGGCACACACTTGTCTATATAAGGTCCCACAGTTGACTGTGCATGTCAGACAAAAAAAAAACAAGCCATGAGGTCGAAGGAATTGTCCGTAGAGCTCCAAGACAGGATTGTGTCGAGGCACAGATCTGGGGAAGGGTACAAACAAAAATGTATGCAGCATTGAAGGTCTCCAAGAACAGAGTGGCCTCCATCATTCTCAAATAAAAGTTTGGAACCAAGACTCTTCCTATAGCTGGCCGCCTGGCCAAACTGAGCAATCGGGGGAGAAGGGCCTTGTTTAGGGAGGTGACCAAGAACCCGATGGTCACTCTGACAGAGCTCGAGAGTTCCTCTGTGGAGATGGGAGAACCGTCCAGAAGGACAACCATTTCTGCAGCACTCCACCAATCAGGCCTTTATGGTAGAGTGGCCAGACGGAAGCCATTCCTCAGTAAAAGGCACATGACAGCCCGCTTGGAGTTTGCCAAAAGGCACCTAAAGACTCTCAGACCATGAGAAACAAGATTCTCTGGTCTGATGAAACCAAGATTGAACTCTTTGGCCTGAATGCCAAGCGTCACATCTGGAGGAAACCTGGAATCATCCCTACGGTGAAGCATGGTGGTGGCAGTATCATGCTGTGGGGATGTTTTTCAGTGGCAGGAACTGGTCAGGGTCAAGGGAAAGATTAACAGAGCAAAGTACAGAGAGATACTTGATGAAAACCTGCTCCAGAGTGCTCAGGACCTCAGACTGGGGCGAAGGTTCACCTTCCAACAGGACAACGACCCTAAGCACACAGCCAAGACAACGCAGGAGTGGCTTCGGGATAAGTCTCTGAATGTCCTTGAGTGGCACAGCAAGTGCCCGGACTTGAACCCGATCTAACATCTCTGGAGAGACCTGAAAATAGCTGTTCAGCGACGTTCCCCATCCAACCTGACAGAGCTTGAGAGGATCTACAGAGAAGAATGGGAGAAACTCCCCAAATACAGGTGTGCCAAGCTTGTAGGCCAAAACCCAAGAAGACTTGAGGCTGTAATCTCTGCTTCAACAAAGTACTGAGTAAAGGGTCTGAATACTTATGTAAATCTGATATTTCAGTTTTGTATTTTTTAAATCAATTTTCAAAAATTTGAAAAAGTCAAGGGGTCTGAATACTTTCCGAATGTACTGTGTGGCGCGGGGAAAAGAGGTCCAGAGAAACGTTGGGGAGGGTCTGGGGTTGGAGGAAAGTGTGTCATTGTTTGGGGAGGTTGTGATGGGGTGGTCTGGCCTTCTCACCATATTCTACAAACAAATGGATTCCCAGGCTGGGCCATATCCTCTTGGTTCATGTGGGGGGGTGGAATGACCTGGGGCAGGTAAAGACTGGACCTTGTGAAAAAAAAATACATAATTTTACCCATTCTTACTCTGATGCACCACTTATTGTTTTGAATAGCTGGTCAGAAATAATGTACCTCATGCTGTACTTATGTTGAAACGCCTGGTCTAAGAAATCTCTTGGCAGGGGTTAGAGAAGATGACCGATCCCCCCTCTTACAGTCACAGGAAACCATAGCAGCAAATAGTATATCTAACATCCTATATTGGTTTGACATCACTCAATAGCTAGCTACATATTGTTTAGAGCCTCTTACAGAATCCTGGAGTTGATACAACGTGGCGCTGGGTTATGCATCCTCACATAAAACATGATAGCCTTTTGGTTTTAAATTGAATATGATGCTTACGATAACAACCAGGCTGGTTATACAAGGCAATTGACTGATTTATTAGGGCAAAGGCTTGTATTATTAATAGACATGTTTTGGGTAACAGAAGATAAGTCCAACACAAGCCATGAATAGATTACCTTGATAAATGGCTGCATGCACTAACTTATCATTTTCTTATGTATTGTTGTGATTGCGTTGACAGACAATTTCATACAAAATCTGAATAAACAATTACCTTTTGTATCGCTAGATGTGGTGGTGCATGATTGCCTCTCCCCAACTGGTGGTGGCACAGTGTGAGTAGTGCACGCAGGTTTTAAAAGTGAAAAGTTGTTTTACTCGTGCACATAAAGCTGGCTTGCGACATAGACCGAAGCGGATCAAAGAATAGCTCTCTCTGACAAAAACATAAAAAAAGCTGACTCTTGCACATTGACTGCTCTTGCGTGCAGTGGCCTATGAACATATATGGGAACTACCGGCAGTTTGCCTAAACTCCACGTGATGGAATGTTGTCATTTCAGACTGTCGCAGCCTGTGACGTCACTTTCTGGACTAGCTCAAACTGCGCATGCCTTGTTTCCAAAAACTCTACTATGAAACAAGATAGCGCGCGCATCAACGAAACTTTCTGGTCTTAAAATGCGTTCCCATAGAAAATAATGCCGCGATGTCATCGATGGCTTTGTAAATATATTTTACAGTATATGCAAAGAAGCGGTAGATCTATTCTATGCTTTCGGTTAAACGTCATTTTTTGTCTTTTACTTTCGGTTTTTGTACACCAGCTTCAAAACAGCTGAAAATACAATATTTTTGGTTATTTAAAATATATTTGAAAGCGATTTAGATGGTACAATGATTCTCTACACCAGGGTGCGTCAACTAGGTTTGGCCTAGGGACAAATGTTTTCTGATCTAATAGTCGGCGGCCCAGAATATAATGAGTATATAATCACAATTAATTGAACAATATGTTTAACACATCCGATTAGTACATAATACATTTCAGTGACAATAACATAATTTCGATCTGATTACGCTCATAAAATCACCATGTCTCTATTCAAATATTATTTTGTCTATTTCTCTGTTGATTGGTAGGAAAAACAGGTATACGTAGCCTACTGTAGGCTACACTACTTTTTTAAACTACAACATTCGTTCAGAGCAATTAACTTGATAGCAAGCGAAAATGGCGCTTTCAAAAAATATCAAAAGAAAGGTGGATAATGAAAGTCGAAGTTTCAGGGAAGAATGTATAGAGAGATATGCGTTCGTCTTACCATCTTTTCCCAATGCCAAGCCAGTGTGTCTTATTTGCAATGAAAATATCGCTGTTTACAAAGAATACAAACTCAGACGTCATTATGAATCTAAGCATGGAACTTTCAAAGTGGCTTTCCCGCCCCAGACAGAGGCCCGACGCAGAAACATTGAAGAGTTAACTGCAAGCTACACACACGGCTTTTTTTGGCTGACATATTCTGTCACTTAAAAGGGTTAAATCTCCATTTGCAAGGATGAGGGAAAACATTCGTGGACATGGTGGAAAAACTTGAGGCCTTTACTAGGAAGCTTGAGTTGTTCGATTTGGACATGTCATCTGGAAGGCTACTGCACTTCAGCACACTGAAGAAACGACAGGCAGAGGGACCAGGCCGCAGCATTGTCATGGAAGATTTCATCAAGCAGCTGAGGGACAATTTCTCCACCAGAAATTACAGCATGCCCGTGGATATCATTGTGTTTGTACGTGATCCTCTCACAGTCCGCCCAGGTGGAGAATTCTCTTCACTTGCTAAGAAAACGATACCCTCGCTGAATGAGGCCGCAATTCAAACTGAGTTGATTGAATTCCAGACATCTAGCCAAATCAGGCATGCGCTCAGGAGTGCCGAATCCTTGTGTGCGTTTTGGGTGGCACGCTCAGAGGAATACAGAACAATAAAGAAACTTGCATTTTATGTGCTAGCAATGTTTGGATCGACTTACACCTGCAAGTCCTAATTTTCCTCACGACAGAAACCGGCTTTCACATAAATCAATCAAGGACTGCCTGCGCATCAAAATCACACCCATCTCACGCGACATCCACAAGATCGTGTCCTAGCGGAAATGCAACTTTTCCCATTGAGTCAGTCACCTAGTGGCCTATATGACTGTATTTAGAAAATACTAACATTATTGTGAGTGCTTATCCAGGGATATTTAGGTCTCAAGCTGACAGTATTTTCTGTTTGTTCTGTCGCTAAAGGAGCAGCCTATCCCGATACAGATATAGCCATTTTTTTCTTTCAATGATTGTTTTATGTAGGATGCTACATTTTTGGTAGGCCTAATACAAAATATCCCACTTCTATTAGGCATATATGTTTTTATTGTGAAAGATGCTGTTAAGCCTCATAGCCAACCTCAACCAGTTAAGTTATTTTATCTAGGCTCAGAAGAAAGACTCCAATTAAGCACTCTTGTTGTTTGTAAAGTCAAATTAAAATGAAGATTATTGTTGAAATGAATAACTTGACTGGTGTAGGTTTTCTCCATCTGTAGCTATATGTTCAGCACCAGAGGCGGTTAACCTCCTATTGATTGCGCTGCGGTTGCAGCTTTACTTTCAGCACCACAAAATGGTCTGTTGCCTGCTTTATTAGTTGACTGTCTCCTGTATTCTCTCTCCTCATGAATATAAGTAAAATGTAACTTTTGCATTACTTAGGTAGGGTAACTTCCTTCTTGGGACATTGCATTTGGGAGTTTTTGCATCTCGAGTCCGAGATTTTTTTATTTTTAATGAAAAAAATATTCATAATTAATTTGGAGGGCCAGATAATATTGCTGGCAGGACAGATTTTGCTCGCGGCCGCCAGTTGGGGAACCCTGCTGGCCGCCAGTTGGGGAACAAACTGAAATTAGGTGAACTATTAGAATTGTTGCAACCAGGAATTGGTAGAGCGATTTCTGTATATTGCACCTTTAACAAGACTTTGCAATAGATTAAAAGGGTGATTTGTTTTGTGTTAGCTTATTTTAAAATAAATTACATTATTTTTTACTTTAGAACTCTATTGTGCTTTTCCATCCACATTTCTTCAAGGTTGCACTGGTCAATAGAATGTTGGCCTATGGGGAATATTGAATCCATGCACAGCAATAAACCAAATGCCATCATTTGACATGGACCCTAACCAGTTAATAAAATTCCTTCTCTAAAGCATGTAACAGAGCCGAAATTCAAATAACTATGAATTAATAACTGATTGTGAAGAAAAAGTGGCCACAAAAAAAACTGATGCTGGCCCCAAGTGCACATACCCTGCTCCATGATGTCAATACAACTTCATATCAGATTTTTAACACAGAGTTAGAGAAAGGGGTATCCTAAATGATAGGATAGTGACAACGTACTCATTTCATTCACCTCTTGGCAAACAAATTGGCATATAGCACCTACATGCCTCACAATATCAAGGACTAGACCACAAATCCACAGGCACTGACTGGGAAAACCTATGTATTTGGACATGTGTCCAACTCAATATAATTTTTTATCAATATATCTGGTCAGGCTTCTTGATTCCGGTGACTCCATGTTCACCAATCTTCTCTCTGAGGTGTAGAATCTTATGAGGACATCATGTCTCCATCATACCACTGAAGCGAGAGGAATTGTTGATCCATTAATACAGTCACTGTATGCTTCTCAATTCTGTTCCTTGTATACTATAACCCCCAGCATAGCAGGCCTCAATGTGCATCAGAAATCGTCAGGGGGTATTCCAAGTCACTCTTTTTTTCATCAGAGCTGCTTTGCTCAGTGGCGAGGACCGTTTCCACCGGGAAAGACAGGTAAATGCTCTGTTTCAGTTTCTTCGGGGAGGACGACTCACCCGAGCCAAACAAAGGGTCTGTGACTTTGAAGGTAATGGAGGGCATGTTCCGAGCTCTTCTCTTGGCATTCTTCTTTTCCTGTTTGTACGCCGCATTCATGTTGGCTATCACCTGTAAACACAAACAATTATTGACAATTTCCAATGGAATCCAGAGAAAGCTCACATGGGAATTACACACATGACCTACATTTGAAGAAGTCGGAAGTTTACATACACTTAGATTGGAGTCATTAAAACTCGTTTTTCAACCACTCCAAAACATTTCTTGTTAACAAACTATAGTTTTGGCAAATCGGTTAGGACATCTACTTTGTGCATGACACAAGTAATGTTTCCAACAATTGTTTACAGACAGATTATTTCACTGTATCACAATTCCAGTGGGTCAGAAGTTTACATACACTAAGTTGACTGTGCCTTTAAACAGCTTGGAAAATTCCAGAAAATGATGCCATGGCTTTAGAAGCTTCTGGTAGCCTAATTGACATCATTTGAGTCAATTGGAGGTGTACCTGTGGATGTATTTCAAGGCCTACCTTTAAACTCAGTGCCTCTTTGCTTGACATCATGGGAAAATCAAAAGAAATCAGCCAAGACCTCAGAAAGAAAATTGTTGACCTCCACAAGTCTGGTTCATCCTTGGAAGCAATTTCCAAGCGCCTGAAGGTACCACGTTCATCTGTACAAACAATAGTATGCAAGTATAAACACCATGGGACCACGCAGCCGTCATACCGCTCAGGAAGGAGACGCGTTCTGTCTCCTAGAGATGAACATACTTTGGTGCGAAAAGTGCAAGTCAATCCCAGAACAACAGCAAAGGACCTTGTGAAGATGCTGGAGGAAACAGGTACAAAAGTATCTATATCCACAGTAAAACAAGTCCTATATCGACATAACCTGAAAGGCCGCTCAGCAAGGAAGAAGCCACTGCTCCAAAACCTCCATAAAAAAGCCAGACTATGGTTTGCAACTGCACATGGGGACAAAGATCATACTTTTTGGAGAAATGTCCTCTGGTCTGATGAAACAAAAATAGAACTGTTTGGCCATAATGACCATCGTTATGTTTGGAGGAAAAAGGGGGTTACTTGCAAGCCGAAGAACACCATCCCAACCGTGAAGCACGGGTGTGGCAGCATCATGCTGTCGGGGTGCTTTGCTGCAGGAGGGACTGGTGCACTTCACAAAATAGATGGCATCATGAGGAAGGATATTGAAGCAACATCAAGACATCAGTCAGGAAGTTAAAGCTTGGTCGCAAATGGGTCTTCCAAATGGACAATGACCCCAAGCATACTTCCAAAGTTGTGGCAAAATGGCTTAAGGACAACAAAGTCTAGGTATTGGAGTGGCCATCACAAAGCCCTGACCTCAATCCTATCGAAAATTTGTGGGCAGAACTGAAAAAGTATGTGTAAGCAAGGAGGACTACAAACCTGACTCAGTTACATCAGCTCTGTCAGGAGGAATGGGCCAAAATTCACCCAACTTATTGTGGGAAGCTTGTGGAAGGCTACCCGAAACATTTGACCCAAGTTAAACAATTTAAAGACAATGCTACCAAATACTAATTGAGTGTATGTAAACTTCTGACCCACTGGGAATGTGATGAAAGAAATAAAAGCTGAAATAAATCATTCGCTCTACTATTATTCTGACATTTCACATTCTTAAAATAAAAGTGGTGATCCTAACTGACCTAAAACAGGGTTAAATGAATTTTAACTAGGATTAAATGTCAGGAATTGTGAAAAACTGAGTTTAAATGTATTTGGCTAAGGTGTATGTAAACTTCAGACTTCAACTTTATTATTAACTGTATGTCATATGATGACCTATGCTCCGCAAAGAGCAATAGGGTTTTAAGTCAAGTAAGTCAGCATTGAAGCAGTGTAGCACAGAGTCTCCCAAACGGCAAGAAATTCCATTTCTAATTCAAACTCACCAGTTGCTTGACAGAGTTCTGCTGCTCCTGCATCACTGTCATACAAGCAGAGGCCTCTTCCTTAGAGTGATGCAAATCCGTCTCTTGGTCAGTCTTGACAAAACACATTTTCAATTAATAAGTCAACATTAACAATATCTAAGACAGAGTAATAACGCAATTAAATGTCTTTAAAAAACTAGAAAATATCTCACCTCACTAGGTAAAATGGTTTTCCTGTTAAACATGAGTGAATAGGGTGTGAACTTGGTTGTGGGATTGACGGTTGTCCTAAACAGACATAAGACAGGGTCCAGGAAATCGTCCCACTCTGCCTGCTTCTCTGCCACCACCTGTGTGATGGCCTCCTTCAGTAGGCCACTGCTGCGGTCGTGTAGCGGGTTCAACTCTACAGCAGACACTCTCTGCACTACGTTCCACCTGTTACACAGGTGCTTGGTCACCTGGAAGCAACACATTACAAGGGCAATGTTGATATCAGCCTATCCACTCAGTTCTGTTTAAAGTAACTGTCCAGAGTTTCCAGATTTCTATGAAATATGATCTATACAATATGAGTGAAATAGTTTTCCTTAAAAAAAGTATTAAGTATGTTAAAAAGCAGCTTTTCTGTACCTTTGACCTATATAAATTGTATATGACACCCTGATGAAGGCATTAGCCGATAAGTGTTGATGTATTTTAATAATGACTTAGCCTACATATTAAAGGCTTTTTAACTTGCAAACCCACAAGAGTGCCTGGACATTGATTTTTTATGCAAACTTGGCACCTATTTGTGGTTATATATATATATATATATATATATATATATATATATATACACACACACACATACATACAGTGGGGAGAACAAGTATTTGATAACCTGCCGATTTTGCAGGTTTTCCTACTTACAAAGCATGTAGAGGTCTGTAATTTTTATCATAGGTACACTTCAACTGTGAGAGACGGAATCTAAAACAAAAATCCAGAAAATCATATTGTATGATTTTTAAGTAATTAATTTGCATTTTATTGCATGACATAAGTATTTGATCACCTACCAACCAGTAAGAATTCCAGCTCTCACAGACCTGTTAGTTTTTCTTTAAGAAGCCCTCCTGTTCTCCACTCATTACCTGTATTAACTGCACCTGTTTGAACTCGTTACCTGTATAAAAGACACCTGTCCATACACTCAATCAAACAGACTCCAACCTCTCCACAATGGCCAAGACCAGAGAGCTGTGTAAGGACATCAGGGATAAAATTGTAGACCTGCACAAGGCTGGGATGGGCTACAGGACAATAGGCAAGCAGCTTGGTGAGAAGGCAACAACTGTTGGCGCAATTATTAGAAATTGGAAGAAGTTCAAGATGACGGTCAATCAACCTCAGTCTGGGGCTCCATGCAAGATCTCACCTCGTGGGGCATCAATGATCATGAGGAAGGTGAGGGATCAGCCCAGAACTACACGGCAGGACCTGGTCAATGACCTGAAGAGAGCTGGGACCATAGTCTCAAAGAAAACCATTAGTAACACACTACGCCGTCATGGATTCAAATCCTGCAGCGCACGCAAGGTCCCCCTGCTCAAGTCAGCGCATGTCCAGGCCCGTCTGAAGTTTGCCAATGACCATCTGGATGATCCAGAGGAGGATTGGGAGAAGGTCATGTAGTCTGATGAGACAAAAATATACCTTTTGGTCTAAACTCCACTCGCCGTGTTTGGAGGAAGAAGAAGGATGAGTACAACCCCAAGAACACCATCCCAACCGTGAAGCATGGAGGTGGAAACATCATTCTTTGGGGATGCTTTTCTGCAAAGGGGACAGGACGACTGCACCGTATTGAGAGGAGGATGGATGGGGCCATGTATCACAAGATCTTGGCCAACAACCTCCTTCCCTCAGTAAGAGCATTGAAGATGGGTCGTGGCTGGGTCTTCCAGCATGACAACGACGCTCCGTAAGAAGCATCTCAAGGTGCTGGAGTGGCCTAGCCAGTCTCCAGACCTGAACCCAATAGAAAATCTTTGGAGGGAGCTGAAAGTCCGTATTGCCCAGCGACAGCCCCGAAACCTGAAGGATCTGGAGAAGGTCTGTATAGAGGAGTGGGCCAAAATCCCTGCTGCAGTTTGTGCAAACCTGGTCAAGACCTACAGGAAACGTATGATCTCTGTAATTGCAAACAAGGGTTTCTGTACCAAATATTAAGTTCTGCTTTTCTGATGTATCAAATACTTATGTCATGCAATAAAATGCAAATTAATTACTTAAAAATCATACAATGTGATTTTCTGGATTTTTGTTTTAGATTCCGACTCTCACAGTTGAAGTGTACCTATGATAAAAATTACAGACCTCTACATGCTTTGTAAGTAGGAAAACCTGCAAAATCGGCAGCGTATCAAACACTTGTTCTCCCCACTGTGTATATATATTTAAACAATTCTAGCAGCTTTTCTGTGTTTGAATGGTGTGGGCGTACCCCAACAACAGAATAGTGTGGGCGTAAACCGGTCATAAAAAATATGAACGCGAGTAGACCGCTGCTTGGTCAGCTCAGCCAATGAGCCAACAGGACGTCATGTTCTATGAGAAAATAGCAAGCATTTTTGAAACAGTCTGTTTGAGATACAAGTTTAAGCTGGGAGTTTTGAAAGTTATTTTTTCTCAAATGTATGCTTTGGCCTCAGACATAAGTATAGAATGAGTTAACATTATTTGGGTACGAGTTAACAGAATATTAACTTTTAAAAGTGCGTTTTCCACTGGACAGTTACTTTAAGAGCTTGTAAATAGAAACAGGCTAATAATGTCTTACCTCATCACAAAAGTCAACGCTTTGTGTGGAGATAACTGTTTTTGCTGCTCCAAACCTGGTAGGGAAAATATATAGTGCTCCACTCATGTTGGTGATGATGGTTGTATCTCGCAAATAATTGTCAAATCAAGATGAAAGTGTGTGTGTGTTGAATTACCTGTAAATGGATGTAGATATACATCTGGCAACAGAGAGGGCATCTCTTTTTTGAATGGGGAACGCCTCCACCCACTTGCTGAAGTAATCTGTGATGATTACCACGCTGGAATTACCTAGCTGGGTTTTTTGGAAGGGCCCTGGTGAAAACATGAACAAATTCATCAAAGTCAGACAAACATTTGTACTCTTAGTTCATCTATTGTTGTGAGACTAGCCGAGTAGTTTCATTTTCTGATACATTTCCGAAGAGTTTATTTACCAAATATATCAATCCCTAGAATTTCCCAGGGAGCATCCACTTTGATTGGCCGAACAGTCCTTGTCATGTTTTTGTTTCTCTCTGTGTGTTGACAGGTTTCACATACCTTTATCTGAGACAGACAAATGCACAAACACAATTTGTAAGAAGAATGAATGTATGCCTCCAAGCTGTATTACTGTTTTAAACTGAACTCCAAAGAAACACACATACCCAGTCCACGACGTCTTTTACAATACCCAGCCAGTAATACTTGCTCTGGATCCTGTGAACAGTCTTCTTCTGTCCCAGGTGATGACCAATGTCATTAAAGTGGCACTCCAGGAATATCTGCCTCTTACGTTCAGCTTCAATCACAACCTCTCGCTTCTCCTCCTTCTTGGGCCCCACATAGTACAGTCGACCCTCTAGGACGACACAACCACACAGACAACATTAAATTAAACATGCTATTTGAAAGAGACACTAGGCTACATTCAACTGCACACGTTTCAGATCCCTCTACTTCACACGCATTTTCTCTTTCTGTCTTTTTTTACCATCAATGATGAATTTCTGAGCATATCTTTTGAGATTCTTCTTTCGTATGGGATTCATTGTCTGGGGGTAGCAGCCCTCGGCCACAAACGTGTAGATGTCACCCAAGCGGTTTGAGCTCGACTCCACCACCTCCTCTTCAGCCACCACTTGCAACGAGTCCACACTCAACATCTCTGCAGCGAAATGGACCTCAAACTACGTAAAATATGCAAGCCAAATTATATAATGGAAGGAGAAACCGACTTACGTGCAAACAAATATGACAAAAGAAGAACTAGCTAAAGAATGAATCAACGGAGGAGATTCGCATGTTGCCTTGGTATTCAGAGAACGGACGATTTATGTTGACGCACGCGGAAACACAACTCGATTTTTTTTTTTTTTTACCGTTCTTCTTTAATAAATTTTACACCAAGAAAAATGGCCACACATTTAAATAATTGAGTACTGTTTAATATTGCGAAATGTTATATTTAGCAATGTGTCTCTATTTAAGAAGATTTGTTGATTACATACCTTGGAAACTAAATGCTAAGAGTATCGGTTCACATCGGACACATAACAACGTTGGATCACAACAAACAACTCAAAATCCGGAAGCAATACCATAACTGCCTTTGATAGCTCCTCGTACGCTCTCTTTTAACTACTAGCTTTTTTTATTATGAATCTTCCTATAACGTTAATACGTTGATTTGTATTATCTTCATAGGAAAGTCATGCAAAACGATAAGGATCGTAACGCAAATGTTTACACCTGTATTTGTTTTAGCACGGACAATATTTTCCTTGAAGAGTTCAAACTTCATGTCAGATTTCTATCCGAGCAGCAGTTAGAACGAATTATCAAGCGGTGGGTATCTACTACTAGCTAACTAGCCAGTACAGTAGATCTGCAAAGAATTGTCATGGTAAAGCATCTTGTTGGATAAATGTAATAGCTAGCTAGAAACCAAACTTTTAGTAACCAAACTTCTGTTTGCGTAACAGGTTTTAAGAAAGCTTGGCTGCTCCACTAACACACAGTTCAAGGATATCCTGACAAAGGCAATCACGCATTTTGAGTATGTTATTAAAATTGTACTGAATTATTAATCTCGAAAACCAGAGCGTTGGAAAATTGTGGGAGGCAACGCGGATGTCTAGAGACACTACTGAAGGATAATTCCATTTTAATATGTGGTTAAATGTTTCCTTTCTAGATTGCCAAAGAAGTTCAAAGGCGCCAGAGCCTTGGTGTGAAGTCAGCTGAGAGAGCTGTTGCCATAAAGGAGATGTATAAACCCCTCCATGACCATGTCTACCATCTACAGGTAGGAAGAAAGCCTGCAATACTGTAGTCTCCATACACACTAAGACTGTACAGTGTAATATTTGACTTACACTATCTCTTCAGGAGTCCTATCTGGCTCCAGAGTTTAAGCAGATGGTGGATTATTGAGTTTAATGCAGACAGAAGCAGTTGAGTTTTCCATAGAGTTCCTATTTGAAATAGGTGATGCATGTCATTATTTTTCATTTTTTGAAGTCAAAGATCTCGTGCTTTCCTGTGTTTAAAAAAAGCTTCTGTGATGAGCTGATAGAAGATATGGAACACTTTGAACAGTCTACAGTGCCCAATGGCAGACCCAACACAATGAATAACTACGGGGTATGCTTCCTCTTTCATATAAAATAAATCTGGAGGCTATTAGATATGGAGACTTCAGGCAAAATGCTCAATGTATCAAGGGTTACCTGTGGTAACTCATGTTCATTTTGTTTGTGATTATCTTTTGTCCACACAGATCCTCCTGAACGAGCTAGGGTTTGACGATGGCTTCACTACCCCTCTCCGTGAGCAGTATCTGCAGCCTCTCACATCGCTGCTCTACCCTGAATGTGGGGGACGCTGCCTAAACAGCCACAAGGCCTTCATAGTGAAATACGACATGCATGAAGACCTGGACCTCAGCTACCACTACGACAACGCAGAGGTCACTCGCAACGTGTCTCTGCAGAAAGAGTTCACTGAAGGGAACCTCTACTTTGGTGACATGAGACAGGTACCTAGTCAGAGCCAGATTCGGAAGTGTAATAACACAATATCCCATTATTATAGATATTGAAATGTATGAATTGACCTTATGTAGAATGAAATAACAAATAAAGCAGGGCTCTTGGTTTAGATTCATACTATCTCTCATTGATTCCGCACACTGTGGTTTTAAAACCATGCCAGTTTACACAGGTTACACACTGTTATATTTCAGATTGTGAAATCTCCCAGAAGAATTAGTTGCACAAACAAAAGTCGCCACAGCCCTATGAGTAAACGTTCTCATTGTTAGTCTAGTGTGGCTCAGTGGTTAATATTGTTTTTCCTGACCCTGCAGGTGCCTCTGAGTGAGAGCGTGTACGGAGGTAGAGCAGAGAGTGACAGAGGGTCTTCTCCACAGAGTACAACACATGCCCATCTACTCTGGCCAGCGCTGGAACCTCATTGTCTGGATGAGGTCCTCACAGGAGAGGAACAAACTGTGCCCCGTGTGCAACAAGAAGCCCACCTTGGTCGAGGGATAGGGCTTCGCAGAAGGCTTCACCAGTGACTCAGGGATGTCTCTTCTACAGAATGTAACTTAATGCTGCTGGTCCATATGTATTTGTGTATGTTAGTATAACTTGTCTGGATATCTGCTTATTGTGGAGATTATCGCATGTGCGAAAAAATAGTTGTGGAGAGGAAACATGATAGACATTAGGAACATAGAGAGGCTCTTCACCACTTCTACATAATACCTCACTACAAACTTCATTACACAGTGTCACAATTATTCCTATCTTTTCTAAAACATAATGTCCATAAAAAATATGTGTAGCCTGTGACTCGAATGGTCTTTTGTCTAGGTAGTGGTATTACATATCCAAAAGTCAATAGACACTAGTGAAGAAAACCTGAGCTTTCACCTTTAAACCTTACTTCTAGTGGGCTTGCTTCTTGTTCACAGAAATATGATATTTTAAATGCTGTAAACTTTATACATAATGTAAGTAATATAAATAAATTCATAGCTGTAGTTATCTTAGTACATCAGTAATATATTTTTTAGAAAACAATAATGCACAAGCATATCTCTGTATTGGTAAAATCAATAATATTGAAAGGTTCAACAACATATTTACACACCAAATATCTCAAGAATACAGTTTGTACATAGTATTTATAATAATGAATTTAATAAACGATAATTGTTAATCAATTTATTGCCCCTCTATGTGCATTCCTCTTTTGTTGTCAATTCAAATTTTTTGGTTGTTTATTTTTTCCAGTGGCTTGAAAACACAAGAGGGAACAGGGAATAGGAAAGCTAGTTTGCTAACAGAAGAGATGCACCATACAACCTCTCAAAACACACACCAAAACACTTTTTTTTCTACTAAAGAAGGATATTCAAGAACTCATTTGTCACATGAAAAGGCAGGCCATTTTTACAATCACTGACATTGAAATTCTCGATTGCACTTAGTTATCCTGGACCTTATACTTTATACTTACTATACACTGGGTGTATAAAACATTAAGAACACCTGCTCTTTCCAAGCCATAGACTGACAAGGTGAATCCAGGTGAAAGCTATGATCCATTATTGATGTCACCTGTTAAATCCACTTCAACCAGTGTAGATGAAGGGTAGGAGAGGTTAAAGAAGGATTTTTAAGCCTTGAGGCATGGATTGTGTATGTGTGCCATTCAGAGGGTGACTGGGCAAGACGAAATATGTATTAAGTGCCTTTGAACCATGGTAGTAGGTGCCAGGTGCACCGGTTTGTGTCAAGAACTGTAACCCTGCTGGGTTTTTCACGCTCAACAGTTTCCTGTGTGTATCAGGAATGGTCCACCACCCAAAGGACATCCAGCCAAATTCACACAACTGTGGGAAACATTGGAGTCAACATGGGCCAGCATCCCTGTGGAACGCTTTCGACATCTTGTAGACAATGTTCCCTCTATGCTGCGCGTGTGTGCAGAAGAAATATCAGCCCGCGCAGAGGAGGAGATTGAACTTCACTCCGTTTTCTACAGTTTTCCCCCTTAGTTAACACTATCAAAAGTTTCCCATTACCGTGGGAATTGTGATCGAATCAACGCAATATTAGCCACTTTCAATGCAACATACCGAAACAAAACGAACTATGCAAAGCTAAGTATGCAAGATATTTAGTTTTAGGCAGAAAGCATTGGAGTAGGATTATATTGCATTGATACTCACCACTCAGCCCGTACTCTACACAAACATATGACTGTGTTTACAGCATGAGTGGTCGTGAGTAGATGCGCTTGTTTTGCGATCAAAGCCAGAGCTGCATGTAGCCACGTGGGCACATTTGTTCATATCCTAGTTAGTGAGTTATTAGCCCAGTTATAGCTAATTCGTAGTTAGCAATGGGGGAGTGATTGCTTCCCACAAGAGCACAAAACATGTACATTTCTAGACGTCTTTGAAAAGCAAGTCAGGTAAAGAGCTTTTTTTTGTCTTAAAGGGGCAGTGTTGTATTTTGAGACGGGCTTGAATAAGCTAAGTAGCCAATAGGCAGAGGGTAGCATAATTTCTCTGTTTTTCTGTAATAATGGTATGGGAATAATAATGCATTTTATTTTGTAAAGTGGTTTCTTGCATCAAACAACACAACAACATTTTCAGTCACTTCCTTGTCTGAAGGACAAGTGGATAAACAGGATAATGTCAAGCCCTGCATGTTTTTTTCAAAAGTCATGGAATGTAGGCCTACAATGAACACCACACATTGGCTGCTATTGTAGGCTGAATGATAGAACAGCTATTTCCATGTTAAAATGTTATGGGATGCATTTTATCCATTGTTGTTTATGGTAGCCCACTCTGGTAGGCCTAAATGATGATCAAATAGCCACAGGAGCCTACTTGACCACTGTCTGAAACTGGAACTTAAAGCAGGTACAGCCTCAGTGTTTATAGTAAACAAAATTTTCACAACATTCAAGTTTGCGCTCAGCAGACCTGAAATGTACTCAGTGCCCCAAAAAATTAGAGTCCATGCCCCAACGATTTGAGGCTATTCTGAGGGCAAAAAGGGGTGCAACTCAATATCAGGAAAGTGTTCCTAATGTTTTGTAAACTCAGAGTATATCTCTGTATGAACAAACTGTGAAAAATAAATACTATATATATATATATATATATATATACACACACACAGTTGAAGTCGGAAGTTTACATACACTTAGGTTGGAGTCATTAAAACTTGTTTTTCAACCACTCCACACATTTCTTGTTAACAAACTATAGTTTTGGCAAGTCGGTTAGGACATCTACTTTGTGCATGACACAAGTCATTTTTCCAACAATTGTTTACAGACAGATTATTTCACTTATAATTCACTGTATCACAATTCCAGTGGATCAGAAGTTTACATACACCAAGTTGACTGTGCCTTTCAACAGCTTGGAAAATTCCAGAAACTGATGTCATGGCTTTAGAAGCTTCTGATAGTCTAATTGACATCATTTGAGTCAATTGGAGGTGTACCTGTAGATGTATTTCAAGGCCTACTTTCAAACTTAGTGTCTCTTTGCTTGACATCATGGGTAAATCAAAAGAAATCAGCCAAGACCTCAGAAAAAAAATTGTAGATCTCCACAAGTCTGGTTCATCCGTGGGAGCAATTTCCAAACGCCTGAAGGTACCACGTTCATCTGTACAAACAATAATACGCAAGTATAAACACCATGGGACCACGCAGTCGTCATACTGCTCAGGAAGGAGACGCATTCTGTCTCCTAGAGATGAACGTACTTTGGTGCGAAAAGTGCAAATCAATCCCAGAACAACAGCAAAGGACCTTGTGAAGATGCTGGAGGAAACAGGTACAATAGTATCTATATCCACAGTAAAACGAGTCCTATATCGACAACCTGAAAGGCAGCTCAGCAAGGAAGAAGCCACTGCTCCAAAACCGCCATAAAAAAGCCAGACTACGGTTTGCAACAAATATCTTACTTTTTGGAGAAATGTCCTCTGGTCTGATGAAACAAAAATAAAACTGTTTGGTCATAATGACCATTGTTATGTTTGGAGGAAAAAGGGGAAGGCTTGCAAGCCGAAGAACACCCTCCCAACCGTGAAGCACGGGTGTGGCAGCATCATGCTGTGGGGGTGCTTTGCTGCAGGAGGGACTGGTGCACTTCACAAAATGGATGGCATCATGAGGAAGGAAAATTATGTGGATATATTGAAGCAACATCTCAAGACATCAGTCAGGAAGTTAAAGCTTGGTCGCAAATGGGTCTTCCAAATGGACAATGACCCCAAGCATACTTCCAAAGTTGTGGCAAAATGGCTTAAGGACAACAAAGTCAAGGTATTGGAGTGGCCATCACAAAGCCCTGACCTCAATCCTATAGAATATTTGGGGGCAGAACTGAAAAAGCGAGGGCGAGCAAGGAGGCCTACAAGCCTGATTCAGTTACACCAGCTCTGTCAGGAGGAATGGGCCAAAATTCACCCAACTTATTGTGGGAAGCTTGTGGAAGGCTACCCGAAACGTTTGACCCAAGTTAAACAATTTAAAGGCAATGCTACCAAATACTAATTGAGTGTATGTAAACTTCTGACCCACTGGGAATGTGAAATAAAAGCTGAAATAAATAATTCTCTCTACTATTATTCTGACATTTCACATTCATAAAATGAAGTGGTGATCCTAACTGACCTAAGACGGGGTTAAATGTCAGGAATTGTGAAAAACTGAGTTTAAATGTATTTGGCTAAGGTGTATGTAAACTTCCAACTTCAACTGTATATATATATATATCTTTATATAAATATCTTGACACAAAATATATTCTCATATACAGCACATACAGAGGAGATCCTTCACTCCCCCTTTCTCCTATATCCCTCTACGTTGTTTCTAAAGCTACGTGTGTCCTGAAGATTATACAGTCAACATGTTTTCAACAGAGATATCTATGACAGTTTAAAAGCAGAAGCTGTTGCTCGATTTTTGGACACATCAAAATGGACAGCTATATGAGGAATCAGATCAAGTAAAAATATACTGTACATTCAAGCTAAGTTATTCCTTGTACATGTATTCCCAGCAGCTAATTTCTTTACATTAGATGTCATATGCTGTTAGTCCATGCCACCTTGTACTGTCCTCTGCAGGCATTCTAGAAGAGTCTTAGTGTGTGAGTGGGTCAGCGCTCTACAGCTATGTACTGTACAGCGTCTGCGGTCGACCCACATATGCCTGTGCTCTGTCACACAGTAGTCACTGCCTACAGCGTTGTTTCGCTGCTCATGTCCCTGTGGCGGGGGTGGTCAGTGTCTGTGTCGTAGTCCGACTCCATCTCGATCTTCACCTGGGGCACGGGGAAGGCCATGCCACGGCCATGGGCCATAGGGACCGCTGGGGACGAGGGGCAGGAGATCTTCAGATGCAGGGTGATGCTGAGGAACGGCAAGTCCCAGTTATCATTCATATCATACATACCTGTATGTATGTCCTGTGTGGTTTAGATGGGTTCGATTCTCTCTGGGGCCAGCCATTCGAAAATGTATACATGCACTACTGTAAGTCGTTTTGGATAACAGAGTCTGCTAAATGACAAACATGACATACACAGTGAGAGGCAAGAAACACAGAAGGGAGGGGGGACTGGAGACAGGAGAGGGGAAGGTAACCTTGGGCTAGACAGGGAGGGAGTCAGTAGTGAGATGTAATCTGGAGCTGGTGCAAAGTACCAGAGAGTGAACTAGACTAGAGGAGAGGTTGGGCAAACTAAAGTGAAACAACATGACAGAGAGATAGGCTAGCTGTCAAATGTGATTGATGTCTGTTCTTTATGCCGTAGTGTTCCAAGCCTTTCTGCGGTTTAGTTCGCACCCTATGGGGAATGTGAGATGTGGGGAGGAATGCAACGCACAGTTTGTGAAGCATAAATGCAAAACTAACAGTAAAAGAAACAAACATTCTCCTTATGTTGCAGTTTCCCCTCTGCTAATTTCACAGTCTTCAGAAAAATTATTAGCAAATATGTAGGCCTATACTGAACCATGCTTCCTTAAAAGCAATGCAGACATGAATTTGATCATAGTTTCTATTTGATATAAGGAGTCAAAGATAACATGCAGATAACATGACTAAAAGGAAAGAGGGGAGAGGAATATTCAACTATACGGGATGAAGACACAACTAAGAACAAAACAGTGGTGTTTGTGAATGGGACCCATCGATAGACTTCTAGATTATTGGGTACATACAACAACACACGGAGGAAAAAGAAACAACCAAAAACTCGGAGAAAGGCCTGATGCATGTGGTATGAGGTCACAGTGCACCAAACACTGTTCACTCTCAAATACTGCTATCTGCTACATACAGATAGAATGTAAAACTTTTATTCATCTATTCAAATATGCCACACATTTCTACAGAATATAAACCAAGCCAGTGCCTTAAAAGTAGGATGTAAGAATACATAGGAAATAGTGTATGACTAGTGTGTTGGAATTATGCACATGCATGTGCCTGTGATGTGTGTACACATATCGAGACACATTGACACAAAATTACACAACTCGTTTTCATAACGCAACACATAGGAGTGCAGGGAAAATAGCAGCAAGGGCTGCTTAGCAAACCTCAAATAACATCTGCATTGCATTAAAGTGCATGGAGAGAAGGGTATGAAGGCATATTCTCTGAGATATAGCTTATACTTCAGCCCAGCCATGACAGAACACTACGGAATACTGTGTCTGTGAGAAATTATGTGTGGAATTATGGATGCTGTGTGTGTGTGTGCGTGCGTGCATGTTTCTCTGTGTCTGCTT
Organism: Coregonus clupeaformis; assembly: GCF_020615455.1. Classification (NCBI taxonomy): domain Eukaryota; kingdom Metazoa; phylum Chordata; class Actinopteri; order Salmoniformes; family Salmonidae; genus Coregonus; species Coregonus clupeaformis. Next base: position 28,735,562 of record NC_059209.1, on the reverse strand, counting down.
ATATCTGCCAGGCTGATGTTTAATGTCTATGTAATCTATGAATTAGGGGAAGTATTTGCCTGGCTGGCAGTGAGCAGCCCACTGTGACTGGGCGTCAGCGGGCTGAAGGAGGTCACTGTAGGGGACGTGTAGTTTGAGCACACAGTACCTGCGGTCCACGTCAGACTCAGAGCTGGGCGAGCAGTTGGAGTACGCGTGGTACTTTTCCTGTATACAAACACACACATGCACACACATACAAAACAAACACACCCACACACACACACAAAACACAGCCATCAGAAATACATTATTTAGCAAGGATTGTTTTTCTCTAAATCAGCCAGTTGGTGACAGTAAAACCTAACATTTCTCACCTCGTCTTCGCTGTCTTCTGCTCTCCCTTTCTTCTTGTCTTTCTTCTTCATGTCATCTTTATCACCCTTCTTCTTCTTCTTCTCCTTTTTCTTGTCTTTCCCAGGCAGGATATCATCTATCCAGGCCAGGTCGTGTTGAGAGAACACCATGTCCAGCATCTTACGCACCACAAGCAACCCCAGGATCTGATGGCCGCACAAGCACATGATCACTATCCTCAACTTCTGGGACAAGAAAATAACATCAACACGAAAGAAGATTCAAGTAAAGCTCTTCATAAGTAACCAGCATTTACATCATAAGTAACCAGCATTTACATCATAAGTAACCAGCATTTTTTATTTATTTATTTCACCTTTATTTAACCAGGTAAGCCAGTTGAGAACAAGTTCTCATTTACAACTGCGACCTGGCCAAGATAAAGCAAAGCAGTGCGATAAAAACAACAACACAGAGTTACAGATGGGGTAAACAAAACATACAGTCAAAAATACAACAGAAAATATATATACAGTATGTGCGAATGTAGCAAGTTATGGAGGTAAGGCAATAAATAGGCCATAGTGCTAAATAATTACAATTAGTATTAACACTGGAGTGATAGATGTGCAAAAGATGATGTGCAAATAGAGATACTGGGGTGCAAATTAGCAAAATAAATAACAATATGGGGATGAGGTAGTTGGGTGGGCTAATTTAAAAATTAAAAAAATAAATTGGTCATTTAGCAGACGCTCTTATCCAGAGCGACTTACAGGAGCAATTAGGGTTAAGTGCCTTGCTCAAGGGCACATCGACAGATTTTTCACCTAGTCGGCTCGGGTATTAGAACCAGCGACCTTTCGGTTACTGGTACAACGCTCTTAACCACTAAGCTACCTGCCGCCCCATAGTAGCTTTCAGATGGGCTGTGTACAAGTACAGTGATCGGTAAGGTGCTCAGACAACTGATGCTTAAAGTTAGTGAGGGAGATAAGAGTCTCCAGCTTCAGAGATTTTTGCAGTTCGTTCCAGTCATTGGCAGCAGAGAACTGGAAGGAATGGCGGCCAAAGGAGGTGTTGGCTTTGGGGATGACCAGTGAGATACACCTGCTGGAGCGCATACTACGGGTGGGTGTTGCTATGGTGACCAATGAGCTAAGATAAGGCAGGGATTTGCCTAGCAGTGATTTATAGATGGCCTGGAGCCAGTGGGTTTGGCGACGAATATGTAGTGAGGACCAGCCAACGAGAGCGTACAGGTCACAGTGGTGGGTAGTATATGGGGCTTTGGTGACAAAACGGATGGCACTGTGATAGACTACATCCAATTTGCTGAGTAGAGTGTTGGAGGCTATTTTGTAAATGACATCGCCGAAATCAAGGATCGGTAGGATAGTCAGTTTTACGAGGGCATGTTTGGCAGCATGAGTGAAGGAGGCTTTGTTGCGAAATAGGAAGCTGATTCTAGATTTCAATTTGGATTGGAGATGCTTAATGTGAGTCTGGAAGGAGAGTTTACAGTCTAACCAGACACCTAGGTATTTGTAGTTGTCCACATACTCTAGGTCAGACCCGTCGAGAGTAGTGATTCTAGTCGGGTGGGCGGGTGCCAGCAGCGTTCGATTGAAGAGCATGCATTTAGTTTTACTAGTGTTTAAGAGAAGTTGGAGGCTACGGAAGGAGTGCTGTATGGCATTGAAGCTGGTTTGGAGGTTTGTTAACACAGTGTCCAATGAAGGGCCAGATGTATACAAAATGGTGTCGTCTGCGTAGAGGTGGATCTGAGAGTCACCAGCAGCAAGAGCGACATCATTGATATACACGGAGAAAAGAGTCGGCCCAAGAATTGAACCCTGTGGCACCCCCATAGAGACTGCCATAGGTCCAGACAACAGGCCCTCCGATTTGACACATTGAACTCTATCTGAGAAGTAGTTGGTGAACCAGGCGAGGCAGTCCTTTGAGAAACCAAGGCTATTTAGTCTGCCAATAAGAATGCGGTGGTTGACAGAGTCGAAAGCCTTGGCCAGGTCGATGAAGACGGCTGCACAGTACTGTCTATTATCGATCACGGTTATAATATCGTTTAGGACCTCGAGCGTGGCTGAGGTGCACCCATGACCAGCTCGGAAACCGGATTGCATAGCGGAGAAGGTACGATGGGATTCGAAATGGTCGGTGATCTGTTTGTTAACTTGGCTTTCAAAAACGTTCAAAAGGCAGGGCAGGATGGATATAGGTCTGTAACAGTTTGGATCTAGAGTGTCTCCCCCTTTGAAGAGAGGGATGACCGCGGCAGTTTTCCAATCTCTGGGGATCTCAGACGTTACGAAAGAGAGGTTGAACAGGCTAGTAATAGGGGTTGCAACAATTTCGGCTGCTATTTTTAGAAAGAAAGGGTCCAGATTGTCTAGTCCAGATTTTGCAGCTCTTTCAGATCATCAGCTGTCTGAATTTGTGTGAAGGAGAAGCGTGGGGGGGCATGGGCAAGTTGAAGCGGAGGGTGCAGAGCTGGTGGCCGGGGTAGTGGGAGCCAGGTGGAAAGCATGGCCAGCTGTAGCAAACTGCTTGTTGACATTCTCGATTATTGTAGATTTATCGGTGGTGATAGTGTTTCCTAGCCTCAGTGCAGTGGGCAGCTGGGAGGAGGTGCTCTTATTCTCCATGGACTTTACAGTGTCCCAAAACTTTTTGGAGTTAGTGCTACAGGATGCACATTTCTGTTTGAAAAAGCTAGCCTTTGCTTTCCTAACTGCTTGTGTATATTGGTTCCTAACTTCCCTGAAAAGTTGCATATTGCGGGGGCTATTCGATGCTAATGCAGTACGCCACAGGATGTTTTTGTGCTGGTCAAGGGCAGTCAAGTCTGAGGAGAACCAGGGGCTATATCTGTTCTTAGTTCTGAATTTTTTGAATGGGGCATGCTTATTTAAGATTGAGAGGAAAGCACTTTTAAAGAACAACCAGGCATCCTCTACTGACGGAATGAGATCGATATCCATCCAGGATACCTGGGCCAGGTCAATTAGGAAGGCCTGCTCGCTAAAGTGTTTTAGGGAGCGTTTGACAATGATGAGGGGTGGTCGTTTGACCGCGGACCCGTTACGGACGCAGGCAATAAGGCAGTGATTGCTGAGATCCTGGTTGAAGACAGCGTAGGTGTATTTAGAGGGTAAATTAGTCAGGATGATATCTATGAGGGTGCCCATGTTTACGGATTTAGGGTTGTACCTGGTAGGTTCCTTGATAATTTGTGTGAGATTGAGGGCATCTAGTTTGGATTGTAGGATGGCCGGGGTGTTAAGCATATCCCAGTTTAGGTCACCAAGCAGTACGAACTCTGAGGATAGATGGGGGGCAATCAATTTACATATGGTGTCCAGGGCACAGCTGGGGGCTGAGGGGGGTTTGTAGCAAGCGGCAACAGTGAGATACTTTTTTCTGGAAAGGTGGACTGTTTGGGCACAGACCTGGACAGTACAATAGAGCTCTGCAAGTTATCTCTACAGTAGATTGCAACTCCACCCCCTTTGTCAGTTCTATCTAGACGGAAAATGTTGTAGTTGGGAGATGGACATTTCTGAATTTTTGGTGGCCTTCCTAAGCCAGGATTCAGACACTGCTAGAACATCAGGGTTGGCGGAGTGTGCTAACGCAGTGAATAACTCAAACTTAGGAAGGAGGATTCTGATGTTAACGTGCAGAAAACCAAGGCTTTTAGGGTTACAGAAGTCAACAAATGATAACTCCTGGGGAGTAGGAGTGATACTGGGGGCTGCAGGGCCTGGGTTAGCCTCTACATCATCAGAAGAACAGAGGAGGACTAGAATAAGGATACGGCTAAAGGCTTTAAGAACTGGTCTTCTAGTGCGTTGGGTACAGAGAATAAAGGGGGCAGATTTCCGGGCGTTGTAGAATAGATTCAGGGCATTATGTACAGACAAGGATATGGAAGGATATGAGTACAGTGGAGGTAAACCTAAGCGCTGGGTAACAATGAAAGAGATAGCATCACTGGAGGCACCGATTGAGCCGGTCTCGGCGTGTATGGGGGGTGGAACAAAGGAGCTATTTGAGGCAGTTTGAGAATGACTTGGGGTTCTATACTGAAATTGTATAATAAGAACTAACTGGAACAGCAATAGGCAAGGCATATTGACAGGGGAGAGAGGCATAAAGCAATCACAGGTGTTATTAGAGAGAGCTAAGACAACAACTGGTAATGGTGATGAAAGTTTGGGCTGAGGCTAAAGAGATAAACAGGACAGGGTACCGTGTAAAGGAACAGTCCAGCAGGCATTAGCTGTGCAGCTGAGTGATCATAAGGTCCAGTGAACAGCAATATGTGAGTCCGAGAGCAGTTCGAATTGGTGCTAAAGCACAGCGAGCAGGAAGCACGGCTGTTGTTTGCGTGTGCTAGCAGGCCGGGGCTAGCAGATGGATCTTCGTGGTCGTTGCAACGGGAAGCCTGTTGAAACCACAGACGATTACGTCGGCAGACCAGTAGTGATGGATCGGCGGGGCTCCGTGTCCACTCTAGGAGGTCCCGTCCGGTTGACGGAGAGGTAGATAGCCGGGAGATGTGCCTAACTCGAGGCTAGCTCAAGGCTGATTAGCCAACAACAACATCCAATTGGTTGCAGCTAGCTAGTTGCGATGATCAGGTGTTAAAGGTCCAGTGATTTAGTGATTCCGGCAGAAAATCCGATATGATCTGGGTCGATAATGCGCTGTGCAGACAGTGCAGACTGACCGATAATAGTCCAGGCTAGAGCTGGCTGGTAGGTAGTGCAGGCCACGGACAATGGTGAAAACCGCTAACGGTGGCTAATAGCAAGTACAGTGGGGAAAAAAGGTATTTAGTCAGCCACCAATTGTGCAAGTTCTCCCACTTAAAAAGATGAGAGAGGCCTGTAATTTTCATCATAGGTACACGTCAACTATGACAAACAAATTGAGAATTTGTTTCTCCAGAAAATCACATTGTAGGATTTTTTATGAATTTATTTGCAAATTATGGTGGAAAATAAGTATTTGGTCACCTACAAACAAGCAAGATTTCTGGCTCTCACAGACCTGTAACTTCTTCTTTAAGAGGCTCCTCTGTCCTCCACTCGTTACCTGTATTAATGGCACCTGTTTGAACTTGTTATCAGTATAAAAGACACCTGTCCACAACCTCAAACAGTCACACTCCAAACTACACTATGGCCAAGACCAAAGAGCTGTCAAAGGACACCAGAAACAAAATTGTAGACCTGCACCAGGCTGGGAAGACTGAATATGCAATAGGTAAGCAGCTTGGTTTGAAGAAATCAACTGTGGGAGCAATTATTAGGAAATGGAAGACATACAAGACCACTGATAATCTCCCTCGATCTGGGGCTCCACGCAAGATCTCACCCCGTGGGGTCAAAATGATCACAAGAACAGTGAGCAAAAATCCCAGAACCACACGGGGGACCTAGTGAATGACCTGCAGAGAGCTGGGACCAAAGTAACAAAGCCTACCATCAGTAACACACTACGCCGCCAGGGACTCAAATCCTGCAGTGCCAGACGTGTCCCCCTGCTTAAGCCAGTACATGTCCAGGCCCGTCTGAAGTTTGCTAGAGTGCATTTGGATGATCCAGAAGAGGATTGGGAGAATGTCATATGGTCAGATGAAACCAAAATATAACTTTTTGGTAAAAACTCAACTCGTCGTGTTTGGAGGACAAAGAATGCTGAGTTGCATCCAAAGAACACCATACATACTGTGAAGCATGGGGGTGGAAACATCATGCTTTGGGGCTATTTTTCTGCAAAGGGACCAGGGCGACTGATCCGTGTAAATGAAAGAATGAATGGGGCCATGTATCGTAAGATTTTGAGTGAAAACCTCCTTCCATCAGCAAGGGCATTGAAGATGAAACGTGGCTGGGTCTTTCAGCATGACAATGATCCCAAACACACCGCCCGGGCAACGAAGGAGTGGCTTCATAAGAAGCATTTCAAGGTCCTGGAGTGGCCTAGCCAGTCTCCAGATCTCAACCCCATAGAAAATCTTTGGAGGGAGTTGAAAGTCCGTGTTGCCCAGCGACAGCCCCAAAACATCACTGATCTAGAGGAGATCTGCATGGAGGAATGGGCCAAAATACCAGCAACAATGTGTGAAAACCTTGTGAAGACTTACAGAAAACGTTTGACCTGTGTCATTGCCAACAAAGGATATATAACAAAGTATTGAGAAACTTTTGTTATTGACCAAATACTTATTTTCCACCATAATTTGCAAATAAATTCATTAAAAATCCTACAATGTGATTTTCTGGAAAAAAAATTCTCATTTTGTCTGTCATAGTTGACGTGTACCTATGATGAAAATTACAGGCATCTCTCATCTTTTTAAGTGGGAGAACTTGCACAATTGGTGGCTGACTAAATACTTATTTTCCCCACTGTAGCTAGTTAGCTGGCTACTCCCGTCCGGTAAACAAAGAGGTAGATAGCCAGGATATGGGCCTGGCTCAAGGCTAACTGGTGCTTGCTTCGGGGGCAGTGGTGATTAGCCTACAGTAACATCCATTCGGTTGCGGCTAGCTAGTTGCGATCCGGTGTTAGGGTCCAGTGATTCAGTTATTCCGGCAGAAAATCAGATGTTCTGGGTGAAAACCGCTAACGGTGGCTAATAGCAAGTAGCTAGTTAGCTGGCTAGCTAGTTTCAACTGGAGATTCTAGATAAAGGTGAGTAAATAATAGAATCCGTTCCACATTGAGTGAGGTGGGTTGCAGGAAAGTATATTTAGTAGACGGATGAAAAGTGTGATAGGGAAATATGTACGAAAAATACCAAAAAATACAAAAAAACGGGCTATTTACACGGACACACAACAAAGAACACAACCACACTGCTACGCCATCTTGGATTCATAAGTATCCAGCATTTACATCCTATCAGGTCATTTGTATGTTGATGGGTGCTTAAATGTATCCCGAAACACGGCCGTTGTGACTGCTGGTAATACATCTAAGTAATATTTTTTTATGCATTAATGCATGGGTCAAACTAAATCCATGGAGGGCTGAGTGTCTGCAAGTTTTCGCTCCTCCCATGTACTTGACTGATCAGTTAAGGTGATTTATTAGTAAGAACTCCCCTCACCTGCTTGTCTAGGTCTTAATTAGACACAAATGGAAAGGAAATAGCAAAAAACAGCAGACACTCTGCCCTCCATGGAACGAGTCTGACACCCCTGCATTAATGCTTGTTCCAATCAAAAGCGAGTCATGAATAATACCATAACAGGGAAGAGGATGGCCAGGACGGTGGACTTGAGCACCCAGAGGACAGCCAGACAGATGATCTGGACCAGGGTGAAGAGGTGGACCCTCCTCAGAGGCACATGACGCAGGAAAGGGAAGTCTGGCTGGTACTTGGATGGCATCATGTACAACTTGATCCTCTCCCAGAACTACAGAGGAGTGACGGGGAGACACAATGAGGACAATGAAAACACACACACACATCACTGCATGCATTATTCCCATTTCTGAGGTTTTATCCAAGTAATATATGCCATTTAGCAGACACTTTTATCCAAAGCGACTTACAGTAATGCGTGCATACATTTTCATATGGTTGGTCAAATCAAACCCACGGCCACAACCCTAGCATTGCAAGCTCCATGCTCTACCAACCGTTTATGGATTCAGGACAATAAGCTTGTTGTCACATATTTCCGTTTATACTTTCATGGAACCCGCCACACACACACACACACACACACACACACACACACACACACACACACACACACACACACACACACACACACACACACACACACACACACACACACACACACACACACACACACACACACACACACACACACACACACACACACACACACACACACACACACACACACACACACACACAGGTCCAGACAGACTCACTGAGCCCCCCACTGAGCCCCTAGCTCTACTCTGAGCAGCCTAGCTAACACCCTCATCAAAATGCACCTCCAATTGCTGCTTAGATGCTTCTAGAATACAGAGTTACCTTCCCTCCAGACAAACACATTCTCATAAGGAAAATAACCACATCACAGAGAATGTAATGACATTTCAAATTCATGCCGGAGTAAGAACCCCATGCCATGAGACTTTGATTTGACACAAACCACCAGTTAAATGTGCAACTAGAGGAAAAAAAACAATAGACCACCTTTACTCCACACACAGAGACGCGTACAAAGCTCTCCCTCTCCCTCGCCCTCGCCCTCGCCCTCGCCCTCCATAAGACCTTTAAACAGGTCAACATTCACAAGGCCGCAGGGCCAGGCGGATTACCAGGATGTGTACTCCGAGCATGCGCTGACCAACTGGCAAGTGTCTTCACTGACATTTTCAACCTGTCCCTGACTGAGTCTGTAATACCAACATGTTTCAAGCAGACCACCATGGTCCCTGTCCCCAAGAACACTAAGGTAACCTGCCTAAATGACTACCGACCCGTAGCACTCACGTCTGTAGCCATGAAGTGCTTTGAAAGGCTGGTCATGGCTCACATCAACAACATCATCCCAGAAACCCTAGACCCACTCCAATTTGCATACCGCCCCAACCGACCCACAGATGATGCAATCTCTATTGCACTCCACACTGCCCTTTCCCACCTAGACAAAAGGAACACCTACATGAGAATGCTATTCATTGACGACAGCTCAGCGTTCAACACCATAGGGCCCTCAAAGCTCATCACTAAGCTAAGGACCCTGGGACTAAACACCTCCCTCTGCAACTGGATCCTGGACTTCCTGACGGGCCGCCCCCAGGTGGTAAGGGTAGGTAACAACACATCTGCCACGCTGATCCTCAACACAGGGGCCCCTCAGGGGTGAGTGCTCAGTCCCCTCCTGTACTCCCTGTTCAACCATGACTGCATGGCCAGACACGACTCCAACACCATCATTAAGTTTGCTGACGACACAACAGTGGTAGGCCTGATCACCGACAACGATGAGACAGCCTATAGGGAGGAGGTCAGAGACCTGGCCGTGTGGTGCCAGGATAACAATCTCTCCCTCAACGTGATCAAGACGAAGGAGATGATTGTGGACTACAGGAAAAAGAGGACCGAGCACGCCCCCATTCTCATCAACGTGGCTGTAGTGGAGCAGGTTGAGAACTTGAAGTTCCTTGGTGTCCACATCTCCAACAAACTATCATGGTCCAAACACACCAAGACAGTTATGAAGAGGGCACGATAAAGCCTATTCCCCCTCAGGAGAATAAAAAGATTTGGCATGGGTCCTCAGATCCTGAAAAAGTTGTACAGCTGCACCATCACGAGCATCCTGACTGGTTGCATCACTGCCTGGTATGGCAACTGCTCGGCCTCTGACCGCAAGGCACTACAGAGGGTAGTGCGTACGGTCCAGTACAACACTGGGGCCACGCTTCCTGACATCCAGGACCTCTATACCAGGCGGTGTCAGAGGAAGGCCCTAAAAATTGTCAAAGACTCCAGCCACCCTAGTCATAGACTGTTCTCTCTGCTACCACACGGCAAGCGGTACCGGAGCGCCAAGTCTAGGTCCAAAAGGCTTCTAAACAGCTTCTACCCCCAAGCCATAAGACTCCTGAACAGCTAATGAAATGGCGACCCGGACTATTTGCATTGCATGATTTGATTTGATTTGTCGACTTTGTTTTCTGGTCTATACATACCTGAATGCCACTGAGAGATGCCACGCCCATGTAGAGAAACACACCATAGAGCACTGGCATGGGTATGAACTGTGGGTGGACCAGAGGGAGAACACACATGTAAACTACATAGACAACATCAACACATAATCCTGTTGATCCCTTGTAATGGCATTTGGTGGTATAGAAAACACACTGGCATCATATTCCTTGTTCAGTGCACTACTTTTGACCAGGGTCCATAAGTCTCTGGTCAAAAGTAGTGCACAATATAGGGAATAGGGTAAGATTTGGGGCGCTGCCACTGTTATCCTTCATCCATAATCCTAGTTTAGGTCGGAGGAAATTATCATATTTGACTGACCTGTAGAATGGGAGCCAGGAAGATGGAGACTCCAGTGAGAACAAACACCAGAATCCCTGTCAGTCTCTGCTCCCTGTACGAGAGAGAGAGAGAGAGAGAGAGAGAGAGAGAGAGAGAGAGAGAGAGAGAGAGAGAGAGAGAGAGACCAACAACCAACAACATTAGACACTTTATGGAACACAAAGCCTTCACTATTTCATCCTGGAATATCCAAGGCCTGAGGTCATCTGCCTTTGGCCTAAAGAGCAGGAATCTGGACTTCTCCAAAGAAATCGGAAATACAGATGGTATAACATGGTATAGAGGAGACGGACCCACTGGTTGCCCTCTAGGTTACAGAGAGCTGGTAGTCCCATCCACCAAACTACCAGGTGTGAAACAGGGAAGGGACTCAGGGTGTATGCTAATTTGGTATAGAGCAGACCTAACTCACTCTATTAAATTAATCAAAACAGGAACATTTTACATTTGGTTAGAAATTCAAAAGGAAATGATCTCAACAGAGAAAAATGTCCTCCTGTGTGCTACCTATATCCCCCCATTAGAATCCCCATACTTTAATGAAGACAGCTTCTCCATCCTGGAGGTGGAAATCAATCATTTCCAGACCCAGGGACATGTACTAGTCTGTGGCGACCTAAATGCCAGAACTGGACAAGAACCTGACACCCTCAGCACACAGGGGGACAAACACCTACCTGGAGGTGACAGCATTCCCTCCCCCATATGCCCCCCTAGGCACAACTACGACAACATAACCAACAAAAACGGGTCACGACTCCTGCAGCTCTGTCGCACACTGGGTATGTACATAGTCAATGGTAGGCTTCGAGGGGACTCCTATGGTAGGTACACCTATAGCTCATCTCTTGGCAGTAGTACTGTAGACTACTTTATCACTGACCTCAACCCAGAGTCTCTCAGAGCATTCACAGTCAGCCCACTGACACCCTTATCAGACCACAGCAAAATCACAGTCTACTTGAACAGAGCAATACTCAATCATGAGGCATCAAAGCCAAAGGAACTGAATAATATTAAGAAATGCTATAGATGGAAGGAAAGTAGTGTTGAAACCTACCAAAAAACAATTAGGCAACAACAAATTCAATCCATTCTAGACAACTTCCTGGACAAAACGTTCCACTGTAATAGTGAAGATGTAAACTTGGCAGTAGAAAACCTAAACAGTATATTTGACCTCTCAGCTTCCCTATCAAATCTAAAAATCTCTAACAGAAAACCAAAGAAAAGTAACAACAGTGATAAATGGTTTGATGAAGAATGCAAAAACCTAAGAAAGAAATTGAGAAACCTATCCAACCAAAAAACATAGAGACCCAGAAAACCTGAGCCTACGCCTTCACTATGGTGAATCACTAAAACAATACAGAAATACACTACGGAAAAAGAAGGAACAGCATGTCAGAAATCAGCTCAATGTAATTGAAGAATCCATAGACTCTAACCATTTCTGGGAAAATTGGAAAACACTAAACAAACAACAACACGAAGAGCTATCTATCCAAAACGGAGATGTATGGGTAAACCACTTCTCCAATCTTTTTGGCCCTATAACAGAGAACAAACAGCAAAATAATATACATGATCAAATGCAAATCTTAGAATCAACTATTAAAGACTACCAGAACCCACTGGATTCTCCAATTACATTGAATGAACTACAGGACAAAATACAAACCCTCCAACCCAAAAAGGCCTGTGGTGTTGATGGTATCCTCAATGAAATGATAAAATATACAGACCACAAATTTCAATTAGCTATACTTAAACTCTTTAACATCATCCTTAGCTCTGGCATCTTCCCCAATATCTGGAACCAAGGACTGATCACCCCAATCCACAAAAGTGGAGACAAATTTGACCCCAATAACTACCGTGGGATATGCGTCAACAGCAACCTTGGGAAAATCCTCTGCATTAACAGCAGACTAGTTCATTTCCTCAGTGAAAACAATGTACTGAGCAAATGTCAAATTGGCTTTTTACCAAATTACCGTACGACAGACCACGTATTCACCCTGCACACCCTAATTGACAAACAAACAAACCAAAACAAAGGCAAAGTCTTCTCATGCTTTGTTGATTTCAAAAAAGCTTTTGACTCAATTTGGCATGAGGGTCTGCTATACAAATTGATGGAAAGTGGGGTTGGGGGAAAAACATACGACGTTACAAAATCCATGTACACAAACAACAAGTGTGCGGTTAAAATTGGCAAAAAACACACACATTTCTTTCCACAGGGCCGTGGGGTGAGACAGGGATGCAGTTTAAGCCCCACCCTCTTCAACATATACAGAGAGGGGAAAAAGTATTTGATCCCCTGCTGATTTTGTACGTTTGCCCACTGACAAAGAAATGATCAGTCTATCATTTTAATGGTAGGTTTATTTGAACAGTGAGAGAAAGAATAACAACAAAAAATCCAGAAAAACACATGTAAAAAATGTTATAAATTGATTTGCATTTTAATGAGGGAAATAAGTATTTGACCCCTCTGCAAAACATGACTTAGTACTTGGTGGCAAAACCCTTGTTGGCAATCACAGAGGTCAGACGTTTCTTGTAGTTGGCCACCAGGTTTGCACACATCTCAGGAGGGATTTTGTCCCACTCCTCTTTGCAGATCTTCTCCAAGTCATTAAGGTTTCGAGGCTGACGTTTGGCAACTCGACCCTTCAGCTCCCTCCACAGATTTTCTATGGGATTAAGGTCTGGAGACTGGCTAGGCCACTCCAGGACCTTAATGTGCTTCTTCTTGAGCCACTCCTTTGTTGCCTTGGCCGTGTGTTTTGGGTCATTGTCATGCTGGAATACCCATCCACGACCCATTTTCAATGCCCTGGCTGAGGGAAGGAGGTTCTCACCCAAGATTTGACGGTACATGGGAATAGAATAGCAAGGCTGTTAACAGCACTTCTCCCAAATTATTTTTCCTGTCCTCTTCACCTGATGCTGTACGGCAAACCAAAAGCTGTGAAGATGTATTGCAGTATGTGTGTGTGTGTGTGTGTGTGTGTGTGTGTGTGTGTGTGTGTAAGAGCCGTGAAAATGAATGGCAGCTTCAGCTGAAGGTGTAAATCCTCCTATCACCTCACACTGTAGTTGCTGTGAGAGAAAGACAGAGAGAGAGACACACACAGAGCGATCGAGAGAGAGAGAGAGAGAGAGAGAGAGAGAGAGAGAAACAGAGAGAGAGAGCACCCGGCCTCACCCTACTAGAATCTGAAGTAAAATGTCTACTGTTTGCTGATGATCTGGTGCTTCTGTCACCAACCAAGGAGGGCCTACAGCAGCACCTAGATCTTCTGCCCAGATTCTGTCAGACCAGGGCCCTGAAAGTAAACCTTAGGAAGACAAAAATCAGCGCCACAGGTAGCTTCCACAAAGCTGTGAACGATCTTCCAGATAAGGCAAGAAGGGCCTTCAATGCCATCAAAAGGAACATCAAATTTGACCTACCAATTAGGATCTGGCTAAAAATACTTGAATCAGTCATAGAACCCATTGCCCTTCATGGTTGTGAGGTATGGGGTCCGCTCACCAACCAAGAATTCACAAAATGGGACAAACACCAAATTGAGACTCTGCATGCAGAATTCTGCAAAAACATCCTCTGTGTACAACGTAAAACACCAAATTTACATTTACATTTACGTCATTTAGCAGACGCTCTTATTCAGAGCGACTTACAGTTAGTGCATACATTATTCTTTTTTATTTTCATACTGGCCCCCCGTGGGAATCAAACCCACAACCCTGGCGTTGCAAACGCCATGCTCTACCAACTGAGCTACCTCCCTGCCGGCCATTCCCTCCCCTACCCTGGACGACGCTGGGCCAATTGTGCGCCGCCCCATTGGTCTCCCGGTTGCGGCCGGCTACAGCAGAGCCTGGATTCGAACCAGGATTTCTAGTGGCACAGCTAGCACTGCGATGCAGTGCCTTAGACCACTGCGCCACTCGGGAGGAAATAATGCATGCAGAGCAGAATTAGGCCAATACCCGCTAATTATCAAAATCCAGAAAAGAGCCGTTAAATTCTATAACCACTTAAAAGGAAGTGATTCTCAAACTTTCCATAACAAAGCCATCACCTACAGAGAGATGAACTTGGAGAAGAGTCCTCTAAGTAAGCTGGTCCTGGGGCTCTGTTCACAAACACAAACAGACCCCACAGAGCCCCAGGACAACAACAACAACAACAACAACACAATTAGACCCAACCAAATCATGAGAAAACAAAAAGAGAATTACTTGACACATTGGAAAGAACAAACAAAAAAACAGAGCAAACTAGAATGCTATTTGGCCCTAAACAGAGAGTACACAGTGGCAGAATACCTGACCACTGTGACTGACCCAAACTTAAGGAAAGCTTTGACTATGTACAGACTCAGTGAGCATAGCCTTGCTATTGAGAAAGGCCGCCGTAGGCAGACCTGGCTCTCAAGAGAAGACAGGCTATGTGCACACTGCCCACAAAATGAGGTGGAAACTGAGCTGCACTTCCAAATGTATGACCATATTAGAGACACATATTTCCCTCAGATTACAGCGATCCACAAAGAATTCGAAAACAAACCCAATTTTGATAAACTCCCTTATCTACTGGGTGAAAAACCACAGTGTGCCATCACAGCTGCAATATTTGTGACCTGTTGCCACAAGAAAAGGGCAACCAGTGAAGAACAAACACCATTGTAAATACAACCCATATTTATGTTTATTTATTTTCTCATTTGTACTTTAACTATTTGTACATTGTTACAACACTGTATATATCCATAATATGACATTTGAAATGTCTTTATTCTTTTGGAACTTCTGAGTGTAATGTTTACTGTTAATATTTATTGTTTATTTCACTTTTGTTTACTATCTACTTCACTTGCTTTGGCAATGTTAACATACGTTGCCCATGCCAATAAAGCCCTTAAATTGAAATTGAAATTGAATTGAGAGAGAGATAGAGAGAGAGGATGACTACCAGCAAACCTTTCCATCTGTAACAGACAGCCGACAAGCTCTGCCTGTCCTGTCCTGTATATCCTCTATAGCAGTGGTATTCAAAGTCTGGGTCGCGACCGAGGGAACAAATGTTTTTGAGAAAGATAACTAGAAAAATACAATGTTATTGCGTACATGTAGTTATTGTTTCTTTTCATTTTGATAAGAGATTCAAATGTAATGAACTGAAGGTTATTTGTTGATGTAAAAATTGAAATGTACAGATTTTAAGGTTGTGCCAATAAATTTGACGTGGATTGGGGTCACGCAAAATTCTGCCGGAAAAAATGGGGTCCCAGTTGAAAATGTTTGAATACCACTGGTCTATAGTCACACTCTATTGTTTCTTCTCTGTGCTCCCTCACCTGACACCCAGGAACTGAGGCTGCTCCCCAGGGGCGCTGG
Organism: Coregonus clupeaformis; assembly: GCF_020615455.1. Lineage (NCBI taxonomy): Eukaryota > Metazoa > Chordata > Actinopteri > Salmoniformes > Salmonidae > Coregonus > Coregonus clupeaformis. Next base: position 28,719,724 of record NC_059209.1, on the reverse strand, counting down.
ACTCACTCTCCATCTTCAGTGAATCAATGTGGGCGATGGAGATGACAGTGGCGGCCACATACCAGGGCAGGCCCAAGAAGGAGCAGGCAGCCATCAGCACACCCACCCAGAACAGGTCCAGGTGGTAGCCACACCCTTTCTGCAGGGAGGGACACACAGAGTAGAGTAGGACATGAACTCACACTGCAGGATGTCATTGAGGTAACTGTCCCATTAAGTATGCACTGTAGGCCCTAACATGACACCAGAGCCCAATTAAGGGCCTAGGAACTAGATTCTACTCTTACAAGCACATGTCTTATCTCCAATATAAATGGCTCATCATGGCAAATAACATGTGTGATGCCCATTGTGTTCTCCAAAAGCTGAGGTTAAACTAGTTATCAAAGTCTTCACTATGACAGGCTTGGCTGTGTATATAATAGAGTGCAACCAGACCTGACCTCAATGGGACTTCCGGGATAAAAAAGGTGAAATAAATCAATAAAAACACCCGAGTACCCTCAGTTTGTTCTCCTTCCGGTTGACAATGACAGCACTGATCTGCTGGTCCATGAAGATGAGGATGGTGACCAGGAGAGCAGGGACGAAGCTGGCCACATACACCCACCATGGGTTCTTCCCAAACGGCAGCACTATCCAACCGCGGTCTGGACGTGTGGGCTAAAGGGAGTCAGTAAATGACAGTGTCAGAATGATCATTCCTTGATTAAAGGACAAACACAAACATGTACACCCCTTTTGTCCTCAGAACAGCGTCAAATTCGTCGGGGCATGGACTCTACAAGGTGTCGAAAGCGTTCCACAGGGATGCTGGCCCATGTTGACTCCAGTGCTTTCCAAGTTGGCTGGATGTCCTTTGGGTGGTGGACCATTCTTGATACACACGGGAAACTGTTGAGCGTGAATACCCCAGCAGCATTGCAATTCTTGACACAAACCGGTGCGCCTGGCACCTACTACCAAACCCCGTTCAAAGGCACTTACATTTTTCGTCTTGGCCATTCACCCTCTGAATGGCACACATACACAATCCATGTCTCAATTGTCTCAAGGCTTAAAAACTTCATGATTGAAGTGGATTTAACAAGTGACATCAATATGGGATCAAAGCTTTCACGTGGATTCACCTGGTCAGTCTATGTCATGGAAAGAGCAGGTGTTCATAATGTTTTCTACACTCAATATTAGGTTTATGCCCAGGGTATGGTCAGGAACAAAACTAATATATGAAACCTGTTTCTTTACCTTAAACTCTGTGGGAACGATGAGCTTGGGGGTTTTGAGCCCAATTAACCTGTCCAGACCCACAAAGGTCATTATGGCCATGAAGATGGAGAAGTCACTGATGAGCTTCCGCAGCTGTTTACAGAAGCCAAAGACCGAGCAACAGACAGAGACACAGACAGACACACAGACAGACACGCAGACAGACACACAGACAGACACACAGACAGACACACAGACACACAGACAGAGACAGAGACACAGACAGGGACACAGACAGAGACACAGACACACAGACAGAGACACAGACACAGACACAGACAGACACAGAGCCAGACACACAGATAGAGACAGAGACACATACACACACAGACACACACACAGACACATACAGAGACACAGAGACAGACACAGACACACAGACAGAGACACAGACACAGACACAGACAGACACAGAGCCAGACACACAGATAGAGACAGAGACACATACACACACAGACACACACACAGACACATACAGAGACACAGAGACAGACACAGACATAGAGACACAGACAGAGACACAGACACACAAAGAGACATAGACAGAGACACAGACACAGAGACAGACACATAGAAAGACACAGAGACACAGACACAGACAGAGACACAGACACAGAAGACAGAGACAGAGACAGAGACAAAGACAGATACAGAGACAGAGACACAGACACCGAGACAGAGACACAGACAGACACAGAGACAGAAACACAGACACAGACAGAGACACAGACAGAGACACAGACACAGAGACAGAGACACAGACAGACACAGACACAGAGACAGACAGAGACATAGACAGACACAGACAGAGACATAGACAGACACAGAGACAGAAACAGAGACACAGACAGAGACACAGACAGAAACACAGACACAGAGACAGAGACACAGACAGAAACAGACAGAGACACAGAGACACAGACAGACACAGACAGAGACACAGAGACACAGACACAGAGACATAGACAGACACAGACAGAGACACAGACACAGAGACAGAGACACAGAGACAAACACAGAGACACATACAGACACAGAGACACAGAGACACAGACACAGAGACAGAGACAGAGACAGAGACAGAGACAGAGACAGAGACAGAGACATAGACAGACACAGACACAGACACAGACAGAGACAGAGACACAGACACAGACACAGAGACACAGACAGAGACAGAGACACAGACACAGACACAGAGACAGAGACAGAGACACAGACAGACACAGAGACACAGAGACACAGAGACACAGACACAGACAGACAAACAGATACAGACACACATACAGAGACAGAGACACAGACAGAGACAGAGACAGAGACACAGAGACACAGACAGAGACAGAGACAGAGACACAGAGACAGAGACAGAGACAGAGACACAGAGACAGAGACGTAGACAGACACAGACAGAGACACAGACACAGACAGAGACAGAAACAGACACAGAGATAAAGACAGAAACAGACACAGAGATAGAGACACAGACACAGAGACAGAGACAGAGACAGAGACAGAGACAGAGAAAGAGACACAGACAGACAGACACAGAGACACAGACACAGACAGACAAACAGAGACAGACACACATACAGAGACAGAGACACAGACAGACACAGAGACACAGACACAGAGACACAGACAGAGACAGAGACAGAGACAGAGACATAGACAGACACAGAGACAGAGACAGAGACAGAGACACAGACAGACACAGACAGAGACACAGAGACAGAGACAGACACAGAGACAGACACAGACACACAGACAGAGACACAGACACAGACACAGACAGACACAGAGCCAGACACACAGATAGAGACAGAGACACATACACACACAGACACACACACAGACACATACAGAGACACAGAGACAGACACAGACATAGAGACACAGACAGAGACACAGACACACAAATAGACATAGACAGAGACACAGACACAGAGACAGACACATAGAAAGACACAGAGACACAGACACAGACAGAGACACAGACACAGAAGACAGAGACAGAGACAGAGACAAAGACAGATACAGAGACAGAGACACAGACAGACACAGACACAGACACCGAGACAGAGACACAGACAGACACAGAGACAGAAACACAGACACAGACAGAGACACAGACAGAGACACAGACACAGAGACAGAGACACAGACAGACACAGACACAGAGACAGACAGAGACATAGACAGACACAGACAGAGACATAGACAGACACAGAGACAGAAACAGAGACACAGACAGAGACACAGACAGAAACACAGACACAGAGACACAGAGAGAAACAGACAGAGACACAGAGACACAGACAGACACAGACAGAGACA